>NC_056727.1:800952658-801252658 GCF_019279795.1 Protopterus annectens
TAATTGCCACCTTAGATGAAAAGAAGAATGAAGATATTTATTAATATCTAAAGTAACATTATGCCAGGTTATCTAGAAATTATTTTACTGCACTTTTACTTTGGCGTTGCTGAAAAGTTAATCCCTGAGATATTTGATATTCTGCTACAGACACCACCAATAAACTATATAATTAATGATAATAATGTGGTATCCACTCTAGACAGTAAAAAGATCATTTCCAGTTGCAAACTATACCACCACACTTTTATTACAAACAGTAAAAGAAAACTGAGTGCCTTTGTCCTGATAATACAGATTTTTATCGGAGTGAAAGAGCTATAAAATCATGTACTGTGTTTGTACGCATCACTCTGATGAAGGTCTGTATAATTGGGATGAAAGCATTCAGTGTTTCTTTTACTGTTAGTTCTATCTTTAGCTGGATCAATTACTGAACTGCTTTCTTTTCCTAAGATTTTGGAATCCTTTTAAATTTCAACTATCTACTATAATATTCATGTAAATACATGGTACTATAAATAAAACTGAGTAAAGGAAAATAGTTTAAAAAGTTAAAATATTGTAAAATATTGAAATAATTATAATTGCTTATATATACAAATATATGATTAGAGAGACTGCTAATACAGCACACGTGGGACATGTTCTTTTCAATCTGCCTATAAGCCTAACCCTATTACACTTATTATAAGAAGACAGTAAATAATAAAAGTAAAGGGTAAATATTAATCATAAAATTGAACAATGGTAAGAACACTTTGTAACCCAAAGGACCTTTGTAAAAAATGTGAACTGATCTTAAAACTCACATTTGCTTAGTGACACATAACATATGATGCAACATTTTAGCAATATTTCCTCATGTACAAAGCTGAATATACATGTAATAAGCTCAGAAACATACATCAAAGGCTAAAATTTGGCTCTACTAATAATATTCACTTTCTTAAGATAAAAAAGGCTGTAGATAGGTAAAATCAGACAGATTTGTCTGAACATTGTAAAAATTAACAATACAAGAAAGCAGTTAATTGCATTGCAAAGTATAGTTCCCACAGTGTTGCCTTGAAGAACAGCATATTGAAACAGGAAATTGTTCTTAATCAGTAACAATAGGGTTAAATGTCAGATGACATATCCTACATTGTTAGGTAACTAAACAAAAGGAAAATAATGGCAGCCTCATTTATTTAGGATCTGCCATTTTACAATGTAGGCAAAGAACAATGGAAGTTATATACCTTTAAAGTAAAGGAAAATTAATTATATCCATCAAAATGTATCCTTATTATCATCTGGGAATCAAATTAATGAGCTTGCTAACTATGTCTTTGGCTTCTGCAAGTGTATTAACTTGACATTTAGTGCTCTTGTATGAGAAAAATGGTTTATCTGGCATTAACATTTGAAATGTTATGTTGCCTCTGATATGGTAATTGCTAAATGGTGAACGCCTTTTTCAATTCCAATTTGTATTGAAGGTAGAGGACTGGTGAGAAAGAAATCTTGTGAACACACCACAAAATGTGTTTTTTAACTTTTGTAGTTTTAGAATTAAATTGACATCTTGCCAATTTAAAAGATGTACATAAGGTGGGAGGTTGACATAATGGTTAAGGTGTTCACCTTACAAACACAAGGTCCAGGGTTTGATTCTCAGATGGGGTAAATAGCTAGGCTTAAAAAATGTCTCACAAAGGCAGTTAGCCTAGTACTAACCTATCAATAAACTTGCCTTATAGATCCATTTTGAGATTTAAGTAAAGCTTAATGTACCCATTCAATTGTTATGTTATCAGCAGCCTTCTGATCCTCTAAGAGTATGGTAAACACTTCTTTCATAAATTTAACAAGTTCAGTGGTATCTTGACATTCATAGATCCCTGTAATTAATAGGTTATTATGTTGAATTCTTGTTTCTATACCTAGCAATTTTTCTTTCAGTGCAGGATATCTAGTGATGAGTAATTAAGAGTGATTAATGTCCCTTTCAGTATTGAGTATTGTGCCTTCACAGGCAGATCTTTGATTTTCTGATACTTCCATTCATCTGATAAAGTCACTCAGATTACTGTTTTTAAGGATGGTTGACTGGATATGTTAACTATAGTGAGCTGTAAAAGGTGTAAGGCAGATATTAAGTCCGTTACAGTAAAAGGTTGATCAAGTCTTGTAGAGTTGTCCAAATAGAGAATTTAGTTTTGGAGGTTAATATTTCCATGGAATCAGTTTCCAGCTTCAGTTTACTCTAATTTTCCTCAAATTATTTCTTGCTAATTTGTTTATTGTTTAGGTAAGCATCAGCCTTGTGATTATTTAGTTTGAATTGTAATTATAGTGCAACTTATAGGTCCAAGAAGTGAGATCAGTGGGCCCTGCACAAGATGTTTTGACCTCCATGCTGAGAAATATGTAGCTTTGCAAAACATTGTGATGAATATTGCCACTATATTTTAAAAATGCCACTTTAACAGTA
Organism: Protopterus annectens; assembly: GCF_019279795.1. Classification (NCBI taxonomy): domain Eukaryota; kingdom Metazoa; phylum Chordata; order Ceratodontiformes; family Protopteridae; genus Protopterus; species Protopterus annectens. Next base: position 800,955,138 of record NC_056727.1, read on the forward strand.
ACAGTAGTGCATTTTAAGAATATTATTGTCAGGGCCCATAATGGATTAGTCAAAAATTTTGAAAGCTGTGTAAAGAATACTGCCTACTCACTTGTGGCCATCTCTCTCTCTCTCTCTCTTTATATATATGTGTGTGTGTGTGTGTGTGTGTGTGTGTGTGTGTGTGTGTGTGTGTGTGTGTGTGTGTGTGTGTGTGTGTGTGTGTGTGTATGTGTGGGTCCACTTCACATGATGGAAAGCTCAAAATACTGAAATTCATTTGACTCTGTCCACAATCCCGAATGTTCAAATACTGAAAACTCATTAGACTGAATTTCAGAATACTGAAAGCTTCTCCACTGTAGTGCAATCAAGGAGTTAGTGTATATAATTTGGGGGGGTGGGGGAAACAGCCCCTGAAATTGGGGGGTATAGTTTGGTTTTATATCATCCGGTGTCTATTAATAAGGTAAGTAAGTAGTTTTAATTATGGAAAGAGCTAGTCGTTGTTGTAAGTGTACATGTTTTTCTTTTGGTGAGATGAATTGTTGGCAATATTTGCTTGGATTATTTCGTATTGTGAACCTAGGTTTTCTGAATGTTAATGTTATTTGTGATGAAATGTTTGGTATTCATAGATCTATGCATTTTTTGTTACATTAAGCAGGTGAAGGAAAACACACGTCATGTCTATGGCTTAACATTTTGCATTTTGCAATTCAGCATTGTAAGCTTTCAGTAATCTGAAATTCAGTCAAATGAGTTTTCAATATTTTGAACCTTCGGGATAGTGGACTCAGTCAAATGAATTTCAGTATTTTGAACTTTCAGTCATGTGAAGTGGATAGGTTCACTTCAAAATCCTGAAAGCTCAAAATCCTCCTGAATCTCAAAATCCTGAAAGCTCAAAATACTGAAAACTCATAATACTGAATCTCATAATACTGAAAAACATATAGGACACCAACACTGACTGTATTGCAGCAGAAATATATACAGAAACATATTATAAGCAGGGGGCATCCACCCTGCACCCCCCATGCTGGGGGCTGCGGCCCTACACACCCTGCCACTTAAATATATCAACTCTGAGATCGAAGTTCACAGAAGAAAATGGCAAACATACCATTACATGCTTCATGACTGCCTGTTGTAACCTTAGTCATGTTCCCTTTTAATGCACTATACTACAACATAACTCATCTTAGTTTAGTGATGTGCGATCTCAGAGTTGATCTATTTAAGTAGCAGGGGGTGTGGGGGGCTTGCTCCCCTGCTTACAGTTGGTTTAGACTAATATGGTTTATCTTTTCTTTGTTTCTGTATGTATTTCTGCTGCAATACAGTCAGTGTTGTTGTCCTGTATGTTTTTCAGTATTATGCGATTCAGTATTATGCATTTTCAGTATTTTGAGCTTTCAGGATTTTGAGATTCAGGATTTTGAGCTTTCAAGTGGATATATATATATATATATATATATATATATATATATATATATAATAGATATACATGTAGATATAAACATATTCCTGCATACTGGATAAGTGGGAAATATATATATATATATATATATATATATATATATATATATATATATACATATATATATAGATTCCCTTCACAAGCTCAAAGTTTCAGAACTTTGAATTGCAAATGCTCAAGCCCTTAATATTGAAGTTTTGAAACTTTGAACATTTTGAATGGAGATTTATCATTTTCCTCAGTGTACTGTGATCTTGGAGTTGCTACAATTATTTAGCAGGGGGTGTAGGGGGTGCAAAGGGACGTTTCCCCTGCAAAAACATGTAAACATTTTTTTTATTTTTTTTTTATTACAATTTCGAAGTTTCAAAACTTTGATCTTATGGTCTTGACCATTTGCATTCAAAGTTTTGAAACTTTAAGCTTGTAAAGTAGATCCATATATATATATATATATATATATATATATATATATATATATATATATATGTGTGTGTGTGTGTGTGTGTGTGTGTGTGTGTATTGCATATAGATATAGATAAATAGATATATGCATGGATACTAAAGTGAAGAGAGTAGGTTAGGCTGGAATTAATAGAATGCCTCTGATTTTGCAGGCAAGAAAGATATACATATATATATATATATATATATATATATATATATATATGAACACATACATATATGTATACAGTGAGAGACAGAGAGATTCACTTGCCCCCAGGTGCATGCCACTGTAGACATTCATTCATTAGTTTCTTTAACTTCAGTCAGAGACAATAGAAGTACTTCCTCATCACTTCATACAGAGCCCTGGTGAGTCACTTTGAGTTATATTTCTGCCATTTTGCAAAATGTAGGAAAACCTACAATAAGAGGCAAAATCACCTTAATAATAATGCCAGGTTATTTTGAAAACAACACAATAGATGGAATAAGCAGATTTCTTTCTTTTTCTTTTTCAAATAGCACATAGAAAGTATAGAACTTAACATGCATGATTTTCTGAGCTATAGTAAGGGAATGAAAGTTATTCTGGTGGGGGGGTAGGCAAACTTGCAAAAATGCATTTTTTTTCAGTAGGTACTGTAGGCCATTTGACATCCCTGTTTCAGATAATGCCACAGTGTAGGGAGGTTTGCATAGAAGGGTTTCATCATTGTTCCTTATGGTGTATGTGCTACTCCTGAAGTGTATTTTATTCTGCAGTGAGGGTCAAGCATGAGCTTGTAGTTTACAACACTTTGGAACAAAGAAGCTATCATTTTTATTGTAAGCTTGCTGAGTTTCAATATGGTTAAGTAGTGATGTCCAGAACAAAGGCTAAAATATATAAATCACCACGTTTTGCAAGATTTCAATATTGTTAAGGGTACACAGTGATTATGTGGAAGGGAAACTCAATTCAGCATGATGTTAGTGGTCATGGCTTGCATGACTTCTTTGTAGTGGTTGTTAGAGATTCTATTATAAACTGTTTGCTGTTGTAGTATTTCTTGGGATAGGATTTCTATTTATTTCTGGAATGATAGGGTTTGATTCAGTAAAACTCCAAATAGTTTTGATGAGTCCGAGGGTAGTGGACAGCCCAGGAGATCAGTGATAGCAATTCGTTAGCATATGATAATATTTTGGTTGCACAAAATAGCTGCTTTGTTAGTGTTCAAACAAAGCCTGTTACTTGCAGAGATTAACAAAGTCATTCTCTAGTGAGTTGCTAAGATCTTGTGTGGAGGAGCTGCACATAGTAAGGACTAAACTATCAGCAAAGAGGAGGCAATTAAGGTTTCACACATCATTTGTAAACAATAAGAGAAGGCCAAGGACAGAGCCTTGGGGCAATACTGGCAGATAATGAACTGCAGGAGGTAGTAAAGGTCCTGCTACGAAAATATTCAGAAATCCAAAAGTGCACTTCATTTGACATTTTGCAGGTAAGTATTTTTTTTTTAATTGGTAGACTGTGGTCCACATACTCTGATGCCCCTTTGGCATCAACAAAAATGACTCCTGTAAGTTTTCCATCTTCCATATTTATGAATATGTGGTGATTAAAAGAGCATATTGCAGTAGTTGTGTTATATTTAGCCTAAAACCACACTGTCAGAATATCATATTTACTTACACATTGCAAGCCTTGATTGTACAGTAGGCTTTCCAGAATTTTCACTTGTGGGTCAAGATTTGCTACTTGGGAGCAATTACTCATTGCTGTATTATTCACTGTTTTTTGAGATTGGGATGATTGTTACATGTTTGAAAGAGTGATGGACCAGTTTGCTTATACAGGAGATCTTAGATATATAGAGCAATTGTTTTTTTTTTTTTTTTGAGATTATCACGATCCATTTTACCACTGATGGATGGATAGCAAAGTTGTGAGTTTTGCAATGCAGAGGTAAATTATAACTATTGAGGAAATCTTTTATTTTTGTTTTGCTGACTGATGTGAAATAAAGTAGAGGACAGTCAAGTAAGGAATTCAGGATTTCACTAAATACTGCAGGGCTGAGAGTGGTAAACAATGTAGATAGGGGTTCATGAGGGTCATATTTAATATTGTTAAGTAAATGTTGGGAGAAAGTACTGGAGTTCTTTTGCCAAGTAAATGCTTTTATGAATCTAGGTTTTTGATGATGTCCCAAAAGTGTTTTGGGAGCCTGAATTTGGATTCTGAAGTTTTTAAACCATTACAGAGCTGCATTGTTATTAATCCTAGTGTTTTTTATTAGATTACTACTGATGCTACTTTTTTTATATTAGTTTGGTAATTTTATCCATAACTTATCTTTAGGTTTTTAAGTGCTATGCCAGTTCTAGCCGGCGGGGGGGGGGGGGGTATTATTTCCTTTTAGACATCTACTGAGAGTACAGCCAATTCTGGATTGGTATCAGGAAGCTGTAGTAAAGGTTAGAGCTACCTCAAGGTTAGAGGAGTTACACAGTGGTGTCCATGTAGCTTACTTCATTATGGAAGATGTCTTCTAAAGAGTCAGATATGTCAGAGACAGACATGTAGGTGAGAGCTGTGTGGTTTTAACTGACCAGGAGGAAACAGCAGAGTTGTGATCACTTAAGAAATTTTGAAAAGTTTGTATTGATTGCAACCTATTGGGTAAGTTAACTGTTAAAATGTCATATGTCAAAGATTTGAGAATGTGAACATTAACACCGGTACCACGTTGAACCATCTGAATTAGGCTATGTGATATTCAGGTTTTGTTTAGATGTGGAAAAAGGAGATTCTTATAGTCAAGTCTCTATATTATTAGCTTTTTTTAACAAGGTAGAGAAGTTTGTCTTATATTGATCTGATAGAAAGTAAGGAGGCAGGTGGAGGAATATATATTGTTGTTATGCATATTTTATTATGGCTGCTTAATGTTACTTAACAAATAATACAGATAAAGTCCGGATAACTTTTAGAGTTACCGGAGGCTATGATTGTAGGAGACAGGTTTGCACGTATGATTGTAGGAGATAGGTTAGCAGGTTAGCATTGTTCTTTATTAATGCCATAATGTGCCATCACATTATTTTACGTGTGTGTGTGTGTGTGTGTGTGTGTGTGTGTGTGTGTGTGTGTGTGTGTGTCTGTGTGTGTGTGTGTGTGTGTGTGTGTGTGTGTGTGGTTGTGTGTGTGTGTGTGTGTGTGTGTGTGTGTGTGTGTGTGTGTGTGTGTGTGTGTGTGTGTGTGTGTGTGTGCGTGTGTGCGTGTGTGTGTGTGTGTCTGTGTGTGTTTGTGCACTGCTTTAAAAATCATTGACCTCCTTAACTTGGAATTGAGGAGTAATAACAGAAAAAGAAAAGTTGTCTTCTCCTTTATAAGCAGGGCATAAATCATCCAAGCAAGTATTTCATTAATCTTTTTATAGCTCATAAAATGCTACCAGTCAACAAACTCACTGTCACCTTTGTACTGGAAAAGTAGTGGAGAAAGTATACAAGTACTGACACCTTTGGCTGGACTTCAAGAAAACTCAAGGTACACCTAATTTAATGATGGCATTGAGGCAATAGTTAAAAAGTGCCAGACTGCTTACAAAAGTTAACTTGGCTCTGATGCTGGATAATTTGGCACACACAGTCCTTCACTTGCTAAGGATCATGGGTTCTGTACTGTCATTGTCACTGAGATACAGGGTCGGGATGCCTGTGCCACTTATTCTGTGGGGGGTTTGCTTGGCCAGAGACAGGACATGGGAAAATAATGCAGTAGTCCAAGAATACAAGACTACTGCAAAACCAAAAGCTCTGGAATTTTTAAATGAATGTCTCGGTATCCTAAAATTACTAAACAAAACAAAACAAAAAAAAAAAAACAGAATATGCTAACGAGTCACTGCTTCCTTTTATGGAAAAAGTAAATTGAGACTTCAGGCAGATCAATCAGGTGTACTGCAGGTATGCCGGCAATAGTAAATTTAGATAAGTTATTGGGTTGAAGGAGACTGGGGAGTCTAGTATTTTTTCTCTAAGTTAAATCAATTTACTGATACAAAATTATGGAGGTTAGTTAGTGCTCATGACTGTGCATTTGTGATATTTTTTTAATGTTTGGATATTTGTGTGAAAGATGGGGCTACCAATGCTGTTGGGGCCCTGCTGCTAGCACAGAGCTCTACGCAACTGCCTTGGGAGCCTTGTGTTAGATCTGGATCTGCAATGTGCTGATCATGCCCCATAACAGCTTGTACCCAGGGCAGCCCTCTCCTTCACCTTGATGTAGTTATGGCTCTGTGTCTAAGTATATGCTTAGGTTGGATTCTTCACTACTGTTAGGATGAGACAGTGCGACTGAAGTAATGCTTGACTTTTCCCTGAATAACTAAAATAATATGGGGAGTGACTTCAGAATTGCTAAAAAGGTGGAGCAGAAGATTATGTTGAAGCAGGTAGAAAGATGAGTGACCAAAGAATGCTTAAACAAGGTCTACATAATAATGCTCTCCTTATGAAAGTCATAATTTAATTATTGATATAAAAACAAAATTAGCACTCAGATAAAGGAATACTGAAGGAAAAACTTAGGGCCGGATTCTCGAAGGCTTGCACGGAGTCTAAGAGTAGAGTAAGACTCCATGCAGCCAACATGTCTGCCGAGTGATCCAGGAACAGCAGGCTGGGGCGTGCAAGAGAGCTCCTAAAACGACTCTTACACGGACAGGGTTAGGTTATGCAAATTACGCCATTTGCTGTTGAAAGCTATGCAAATGAGGTAAATTTGCGATCCAGGAAACCCTAACCTGTCTGAGTAAAAGTAGTGTTATTTGCAGAAATGTACTCCATTGTCAACTGAGTACCGTTCTGCAAATTGCAAAATGGAGCCGTGACAGCTCAAAATAAAGGATGCATCCAGTTGTGGAAGCATGCCAATGGCCAAATATACGGCCATTGGCAATTCTTCCCATTGCAAAAAAAAAAAATTATTTTTTTACCTCGATCTCCAAAGTTTAAGCATAGCACAGCGCTGCGCGAAAGTGCTGCACTCTAAAAACCATGCAAAAAATAAATTAAAAGCAACAAAAATGGATTTTATTCAAAATGTACAACTGCCATGCAAGTGAATGGCAGGCTGAAGACAACATGGCTACTGAGTAGAGGTTGCTAAGGGGGGAAGCTCAGTCTAAGAGATGTAACCAAGCATTAGTAGGCAATCCTATGCAAATTAGGGTAAGGATAGTGAATCCCAATTTTACATGGCATATGAGCAAAGTCCGTGGAGTGTAAGAGTAGGATAAGGGGAGTATCAGAGTAGAAGATAGGTGACATCATGAGGGGGGGTATGTATGTAAGAATGTAAGCTCATTGGAGCAGAGTGGCATGTGTTTGCTGTCAGTTACTCATCACTGGAAGAGGCGTGTCAACAGGTATCCTAGCTAAAGCCAAGAAACTGAAGGTGTATGCCATGGATAACACTAAAGTTTCTTGTAGAAGGGCCTGCAATGTGGTTGCACACAGGTGCGCGCCTGTAAATCCAAGTGCGACTGTGTGTGCACACGTGCACCTGTGTGCGCGGGTTTAAGCCGGAGTAAGCATGTGTAAGGTTGTTGAAATCTGTGTAAGCATGTTTGCGCTTGTGTGCGCGCGTTCAAGCAGGAGTCAGCAAGTGTTAGGCTGTGTAAGCATGTGTGCGCGCATGTGAGGTGGTGTGCATGTGTTTGCGCTTGTTTGCGCGGTGCTGCCCCCTGTGGAAACAGAAAGGGAAAAGGAAGCACAATAAATAGTAGGAAGTTAACCAAGGAGAACTAGCAGAGCTAGCAGGGGAAAACAATCAGAATCAGGCAATTACACAGGCAGTACACTAGCCCAGCCCAGCACTTAAAACTCTGCAAACAACTTTCCACCATGTTTTCCTCAGAGACACTGCAACACTGCAGTAAACTAAGAGAAGTGAAAACTTAAAACGCTTTACTGAGACAAAGAAATGTTAGGGGCTGCCATTGCTCTTATAAGGCGACATATGTAACATGCTGAAGGTGGTGACAATGCGAATGCTGCTGAACAACCCACAGTGAGGAGACAGAGAAGAGTGTACAGGCCCAGGGTAACCTACCAGGGGCTACATGAGCTGGAGATAGTGGAGCACTATAGAGTGGACAGAGACCTCATGCAGCATATTGTTGAGCTGTGCAGGCCATGCCTCACACACAGAACCAACAGAGGGCAACCCATCCCAGTGGAAACCAAGGTATGTGTTGGCCTAAGAATACTAGCAACAGGTACTTTCCAGAGACCAACTGGTGATATGATGGGGATTTCACAGGCATCAGCATCCAGGGTACTGCACCAGTTCCTGAATGCCATGTCAGCACATGTCGGTGATCATGTATATTTCCCCAATTCTCATGAGGTATTAGCCAGTAATATGCGTCTTTTCCAGCAAATAGCGGAATACCCTGAGGTAGTGGGTTCAATAGACTGCACGCACATATGCATCAAAGCACCAGCTGGAGAGTGGGGTAGGGCCTACTTTAACCACAAGGGCTTCCCCTCCATCAACTGCCAGGTCATGTGTAATGCCCAGGGCATAATACTGAATGTGTGTGCTGGCTGCCCTGGAAGCTACCATGATTCCCATTTCTGGCATATGACACATCTGTACCACACATTTTCCAATGGGGACATCCCTCATGGTCACCTAGTGGGGGATGCTGGATATGCACTGGAGCCGTGGCTGATGACACCCATCAGAAATGCACACACACCTGAAAAGGAATGCCATAATGAGGCACACGCACAAACACAAAATGTAATCGAGCATGTGTTTGGGCTGCTCAAGTCACGGTTCCGGTGCCTGGACACATCCGGTGGAGCCTTGCAGGACTCATCAACTACATGTACCCAAATTGTCATGGTATGTGCTATGCTACATAATATGATCCTGCAAAAACAGCTGCAGCAGGAGCAGCATAGGGCCGGGCCAAACAGCCCCTCACCATTGCCAAGGCCATCACAGGTAGAGCGTGACTCAAAGGAGGAACAACCTAAGCCTGCCCCAGTAGGCAGAAGGAGGCATGCCCAGTATGCTTTGGCCTTGGCAAAGAGGCAGCGCATAGCACATACACTGGCTCAGTAGGAACCCTGGAAATGATACCTCTATCTGACTCACACATATAGTAAAATGGATGCCTAACGACACTACCTGTTTCCAAACATGTATAGAGAGTGTACTATGTGCATCCGACATAGGCAGCCCTACAGCACCACCTGAGGCACGATTGCCATGTTTTAAGCAATATAAAGCAGTGCTAAACAGCTTTTACCACTATTTAGTATATGTAAACAAAATTGCACACACTAACAAGCACAACTTTGGGCAATGTTGAGCAATATTGGTCAACGTTCAGCAATGTTGGTTAACATTGAGCAATGTTGGTCAAGTTTGGTCAAAGTTGTGCATAGCTGAGCAAAAGCAGGTAAACATGCTCATATTTGCTTTACTGGTCCTTAAGCAGTCTGGTCTGTCCAGTATGAAAATATAATGCAGTGACAGTCCTCGAACCCAGGATACCGTGCACTATAGTCATAGTACTGAACCACTAAACCATGACAGTATTTCACTGGTCAGCCTGTATGAAGAAATGTTGATAAGTCTATGCAAAGTGTCTCATGGAAACCCTGCAGGCACAGCATAATCCCTGTAGAGTTATGACACAAAGGTGAGCCCTGCAGTAAAAATACAACTTGATTTTCAACACACATATAGTATAAATGTTAATATTGGGCGTGTTCACACACGTCAATAAATGTAGTGGACTTCAGACAGCAACATACTGAAAGGTCACACTGGGCATGCTCACACACTTGAATAAATGAGGCAAATGTCAGGCAACAACATACTGAAAGGCCAAACTGGGCATGCTCACGCACTTAGGCCATGTCTGAGTACAGCAGTGGGCCACACATATCTGGCAGTTGCATATGTTAACCCAGGAACCTCACATTATTCACCAATCCTGCCTTGTGCACACAGTTATATGACAACAGACACATATATAATATATTGGAACCCTGTCATAATCAAATATGTACTACAGATACTTTGGTTGTTCATAGAAAGTGGAAAAGCAAAGAAGATAAAAAACCTGCAATTAGTATCATCAATAAACAATGTGCACTCCAAACATTATCCAGTCACGCTATGGAACGATTATCTGTGAAGGAGTCCATACTGAACCCTGACACTTCCTTCAGCTATGTCATAAATAGCAATGTAAACTCATAAATGTCCTGAGTCAGGCCCAACTGTAAATGACTGACAATGCCAACATCCTGTCAGACAGGCCCATACATATATTCATCTCCCACTGACAAAAGGCCCTATCATCATAACAGGAGATATCACATGTAGAATAGGTAAACAGCTCCTTCCAAAGCTGGAATCATGGCATCAATTGGATTACATTGTGTCCCTATATGTGTCATAAGTGAACTGCAGAACAAACAGACCCTGCACCTGAACAGTCTGTTGAGCCTGCACCCTCTCTACAGGATATGAAACTGTTGAATTTAAATTTCTTCCTCATATCTCTAATACATTTCCCTTTTTTATTAGTGTGTGAGCATGCCCAGTGTGCCCTTTCAGTATGTTGCTGTCTGAAGTCCACTACATTTGTTGACGTGTGTGAGCACGCCCAATATTAACATGGAAAAATATGGAGTAAGCTTCCATCTGAGATCTCATCTCTCACATCACTCCCTCTGTTTAAAAGGAATCTAAAACTTTATCTCAATAAACACTGGATTTGCTCCTGTACTAACCCAGACTAACCCTCTCCTCTTTTCTTTTTCTTATTTCTTTCTCACTTCTTCTCTATTCTTTTTCTTCCTCATATCTCTAATACCTTTCCCTTTTCACCTCAACACATTTTTTATCAATTTTTATGTTAAATTTCATTGTAATTAATAATATGTTTATGTCACAATAATACTTGTTTTGTAATTTTGTAATTAATATTGGAGCTTTTCTCCCCGGGCCTCTACTGAAAATGGACATATATCCAGCTGGACTAGCCCAGTCAACAAATGTAAAATAAAATAAATAAATAATAAAAATAAATGAATGGGTTACAGCAACATATGGCACACTCCACAAGTGTTGATGCACAACAGACCATGGGAACTATAGTCTTATACGCCTATGAAGTCTGATCTGCAAGGCCATGGAGTCCATCATGATTGAAGTTATAAACAGAGCTATTGGAAGCCTACAAACACACAACCCTATCAACTTTGGTTTGGGCATGGGCAGATCATTGTTCTAAAACCTGCTAGATTGTTTGCAAGGCAGCCACCCAGGACATACATCAATGAAATGAGCTACACATGTCCCACATACACTTTGAATAGCCCTTTACCAACATCCCAGACACGTCGTATCCACAAAATCAACAACCTGTGCATAAATATGTATTGTCATCTGCTGGATTGGCAACTGGGCCACAGATAGATCACACAAGGTAAGAATTGTGGAGTCCTGTTCAAGCTGCTAACACCTGCTGTCCCCCATGGCTCAGTCCTGGGATTGCATAAAACAAAGTGCACACACATTACCATGTCTAGTCTGATGATGTCCGCATCCTACAAATATAGCAGGAGAAATGAAAACACCCAGGAAAGCAAATAGCGTGTCGTGTTAATGTGTATCTTTATAATATCATAACATAGTTAGGTAGGGGTTTGAATCCTGCAATTGCTGAGTGTGTGGGTGTATTTCTGTGTGATTTCCTTTGAGAGGAGTGCCCATTTTGGAGACTAGGAAAACACCTCAAAAGTGTTATATTCCTCTTTGGCAAGTCTGATGATGTCAGCATCCTACAAATATAGCATTGGAAATGAAAACTCCCAATAAAGCATATAGTGCGTCGTGTTAATGCGTATCTCTCTAGTATCATGACATAGTTAGGTAGGGGTTTGAATCTTGTAATTGCTGTGTGTGTGTGTTTACCTTTGAGAGGAGTGCCCTTTTTGGAGACTAGGAAAACACCTGAAAAGTGGTATATTCCTCTTTGGCAAGTCTGATGATGTCAGCATCCTACAAATATAGCATTGGAAATGAAAACTCCAAGTAAAGCATATAGCGTGTTGTGTTGATGCGTATCTCTCTAGTATCATTCCATAGTTAAGTAGGGGTTTGAATCCTGCAATTGCTGAGTGTGTGTGTGTGTGTGTGTGTGTGTAACACTGTTGGTCAATGTGCTGTGGGTTTCACTTTTACTATTGTATGACATATCAGTATAACAACAGTATGTGCATTGTATACTTCAGGTACCTGCGTGGCAAATACATATATGTACAAGTGACCTCAACTAGTTCATAGGTGTGAAGCCTGCTGTTTACATTAATACATCTGTTACCTTTGACAGATTGTGCTGCTGCTTCTCAGACCTTAGGTCACATATGTATGTTTGTGACAAGGCCAGCCAGTGTAGTGATCTGTGGCCTAGGTCATCTGTGTCACACACACCCATGACAGTTTCTATAGAATAGTGTGAGTGAGGGTTCATGCCTGGGGTATATGTCAGACATGTTCAAACACAACAAAGTCTCTGTCAATAATGGACAGTAATTATAGGTGTACAACAACTTTGTGGATATGCATACAGACCCCTTATTGCTTATGTGATACACCGAGGGACATCAGAATACCTTTGGAAATGTGAATACCAAAGGACAGATGACATAACACTTGGTTGTATGTACACATCAGTTCCCATTCTACATGTTGGGGGCTACTACCTATGTGGTACTGTCAGGATACTATGTTTAGTAAATGTGGATGACTATGCTATAGTTGGCTTATAGCTTTACAGCATGGGTTGGACAACAGGTATCTGTCTGTATGATACCCTTGAGGAGGATAAGTGTCTCATCCGGAGAATGCATTGTAGGCCACTGTATGCATTTCTAGATGTAGACGGACATATCCCTAGTGTGTTTGCTTGTACCTAACAGGGCTATATGCCAAACAGGAGTGGTCCCAGGAATGGGTGGCAGTCAATTCCACTGGTTACTGGTAAAGTATAGTACCGGAAGGATCCAAATGCTACTGAGTTTCCTACATCTGTGTGTCGGTTGTCAAGACATCAACTAATGATTGGTTATAGTCAGGCTGTTGAGGTTGTGTATACTACCAGAATGCAAACCAATGACAGATAGCAACAGTATCACCCACAGCATAGTGTCAAATCATGTCATACACACATGTGTACCCAAGTTAAAGTATATGTGTAGTAAAATGCATACTGGCCACCAATAGAAACTATGAATTGTTAACACTGTGTAATGCAGGGCATGTCATCCTTCCCATGTGTACACAACATACTCTACAGGCCTGATCAATGTCCAGCACTAAGCAATGTTTTATAACTTTACTCTCCAAACAGACCTCTATGTCCTGCATATCAAACTCTCCTGCAAATAACAAAATCAAATAATTCTGCTGAAGACTCCTTATACTCCAAATCTCTGGCAAAACAAATTCATCAACCTAATAAAACAGTTGTATGCATAGTCCATTTGTACAATGCATTTCAGCTTTAAACTTCTATTCATATGGTTCTATCCTTGGTCCCTTTGTATTTAACATATTCATTAACAACCTACACCAAGCCATTAGACATTCCTCTCTAGTCCAATATGCAGATGACTTGACCATAGTCTGCTTTGCACCAAAACCTGATATTCTTCAACAAACGACCCAAACAGCTTTCTCTACTGTTGAATCTTGGTTCCACTATAATCATCTCTCCTTAAACGCCAAAAAAAAAAAAAACTTATGTTGTTCACCCCTAAAAAAATAACTTACAAAACTTATCATTCTCTCTGTAAATTCAATAAAAATTGAACTGGTAGCTAGTACCAAACTCTTAGGGATCATAATATATGACAACCTAAAACTTGATTTACATATCCAATCCAATATCTCTAAAACCCACAATAAACTTGGCATCCTCTACAGGCATAATAAATTCCTCTCCTCTTCAACCAAACAAGCCCTAGCACTCTCCTATCTACTTCCACTCTTTAACTTACAGTGCTCCCTTATTAAATAATTCGCAGTCATCTCTAAAACTAAAATTAGAATCTTGCTACAACAAAATTGCCAAATTCGCTTCTAACTATTGACATTTAACCAATCACTGTATAGCCTTAAGAAACCCCCATTGGCTCAAATTCCCAAATTACCTACTACACCTTCAACTAACTACCTCTCACAGACTAATTTACAAACCACAAGACTGCCCTGCACTCAGCTTCTTATTCTCCCCTTATGCCCCTACTAGGTCATTATGCTCAGAAAATCAAAACCTATTACAAATCTACAAACCTAATCTACCAGAAGATAAACTCCTATACTCCTAGACTATTGCCAGATTTTGAAATACTCTCCCCTCCTCCATCTGCTCTGAACAACATCCCTTCAAATTCAAAACTGCCACCCATAAACACTTTCTCTCCAACTGGATCTGCAACTGCTTTTCCCTGTCTAGTGCTATCACTTAACTCTCTTTCCCCTGACCTCAGACCCAGTATTGCTCTTCTTAACTATCTAACCACTTAAACCAAACTTTTCCTCCACTTGAAGGGTCCTTATGCCCTATTAACCATTACTAAAATCTTTTATTCCTCATTTAAGCTTACTAACTACTAGCCTTAACATCATGTAAATTATTCTACCTTATGCTCTCTGCTTTCTTATCTCTACTCCATATTTAATGGCAGATATACAATCTACAGAAGCTCCTTACTCAAACTGACAGATCTACCTTTATCTTTCTGATATTTTATTATTGTTTTAACTCGCAGATTTTTCATCATTTAAACTCACCTAACTATTGTATTTTGTTTCATTTTATTCCTAAATGTTGTTGTGCAGCAAGTTGTATCTTTTTTATTGCCAATGTCTACACTGTAGGGAGTTTTGTAAATAGTGTAACTACCTTGTTGTAACCACTTCCGCACTGTAATTATGGGTCTATATTATGTGATCAAAGAATCTCTTCTTCAAACCCATAATAATCGACACATACAATGAACATTGCAAACCATGAATGGCCACGTCCTTGAATTTTTTCCTCGGGAAAAAATTCACGTGGCTGTAAAATAAAAAACAGACTTTAAAACACTAATCAAGTGGGTATCCCCCTGACAGCCCTTCACCCCCCCCAACTAAATATACCAACTCCGAGATCACTCTACATTGCAGAAAAGGGTGATTCCTGATAATGGCCAACTGAATTTTTTCCCAAGGAAAAAATTCAAGGATGTGGCCATTCGTGGTTTACAGAGTTCGTTGTATATGTGTTGATTATTATGTGTTCAAAGAAGAGATTTTTTGATCACATAATATAGACCCATAATTACCTTGTTATACCTGTGCATTGGGGCTTTTCTGCCTGGGCATCCACTGAAAATGGGCTCAGTTTAGCCCAGTGAACCATCCTGGTAAACAAATGTCAATAAATAATAAATAAAAAATAAAACTTTTGAGTCCACTGTATATGCATGTTCACTGCCAAACTGGGGAGAAATTTTCAGTGTATTCACTGTAGTGTCCCTGTGTTTGGAACTTTTCTCCCAGGACTGAGTTGAAAAGGGGAACTTTCTGTGCTACTCTTCCAATGAATAAATACTCACAAATAAATAATGAAATAGCTCAAGCCATACCTTTAAAGTAATGCCTGTTTTATGTGATTCATTACAGAATTTTAGCACTGTCCCTTTAAATGTCAGTGATGGTTGGGATGTGATAGGATTGTGAGTGTTTAAAAGTGAATCAAGTTTTGCAAGTTATTATTATTATTATGATTATGATGCAGAAGTCTTAACATAATAAAGACAAATGTGCTAAATCAAGTGTATCCTTCTGTGGCCCTTTATTTCAGTGTTAATTTTGTTTTTTTTAAGTTAATTATTTTTTACAATTATGGATAAGCCAGCTGTGTTTGTCATTGAGATTATTGATCTCAAATTTGTGGCTGACATAAAAAAGCACTAGTAATGGATGCACAATTAAAAAATACTAATGAGAAAGAAAAAAGTTAAACATATTGAAAAAAAGCCTTTAACTAGATGCTATCAGAAAATGGAAGAAATTTTGGTAAGACAAGTCCAATTTTTGAAAGAGAAAAAAATAAATGCTAGAGAACATATTCGAAGGGCAAACTGACAACATCACAAGTTAGAGAAAGAATTGCACATCATTAGAAAACTTTTTAATAAACAGAATAAAAACACACTTGCATTATAGATGTGTTCTAACTTTGAATTTGAAATAATCCATTGTGTGACAGGACAGTACATATTACTAAAAGGTGAAAACACATGCTCATCTGTTACCATTCTGAGGGTAAAATAGTACTACAGTTGAACAAAATTAAGGTTGTAAATTTCGACAATAATACTATTACAATTCATCCAAGCTCATCAGATGAATAGTATAGTAAAATATTAGCTATTGTAAGAGACAATTACAATGTGTAAATAGTGGGCACTCATGCCAGAAAAATATTTCCTTCTAAATTTATCATTGTATGGGAGAATTAGTTTTTTGTCATTTATATTATCCACAGGTCCAGGAATGTGTGACGGAAGTCATCCAGAATGTATCCTACAGAAACTGTGGCAAGAAATACCTGCAGCACAGAAAAGCCGAGGTATTAAATTGGCATGACTGGAAAGATAAACTCTTCTCTTGATAAAATGCAGGTCAGGAAATAAAAAAGTGAGATCTGAGGACCTAAAGGCTTTACAGGTCATACACAGTGAGAGCTCCAGAAGAAGAGGATCCAATGTAAACTGAATAAATCGTGGCACAGATCAAAATGTACAGACTACTAGTCAGGTAGATGTAATGTTAAGAAATCTATACAGCTTTAAACATGTATTATGCTTCAAGTAGATATTTAATAACTTTCTGTCTTTAAGAACTGTATTTACACAGAATGCCTTGAATCTAGTGCGCCAGTCTGAGAAGTAGAAATTAAACTGATAGCTGAATTGTTGCTATGCTGCCATTTTATGAGCAATTAAAGTTGTAGTTTAACTTCAAATGATGGCATGTAATGCCATTATTAGTAACACAGAAAGAGATGACTGCATAAACATGGCTATGCATTGTGACATGGAATTAGAACTGCAAACTCTTCATACAGAAATAACAAAAAATGCCATTCAAACCAGAAAACTATGCCAAGTGGCTGAATGTATGCTGCTAAGCTCAGAGTAAGCAGTCTTTGCCAGAAAAGGAGCTAATTTAACTCTGAATAAAACAATTCACTGATTATAACCCTTAAAGCCTAAAATAACTGAAAATGTACTGAAAATATCCAAGTGTAACCCATAAGAACAGCTCAGCCTAGAAAAGCTATTTGCTTAGCCAAAGATTTCCACCATTTCCCATTGCAAATAAACTAGGTGAAGAAAGTGGAGGAATCCAGTTAAACACTTTAATTTATGCAAAGAAGTGGAAGCCATGTGTAGTTTATGTCATCTTCTTAGAACCAGGATTTACATAGGAGTCAGTAATAAGGAAGCTCAATTAATGTTTTACACCAAAAGAAATATTCATGGAAAAGCACACTTTCACAGACATGTTCAAGCTAAAAGATAGTCTACTGAGTCATTTATGAGGCATTTGTATGTGACATCTGAAAATTGTGAGAGTGACCAAATAAAAGATGAGCAAAGATGAACAAGTTAAAACTCCGATGTGGGCTGGTTGATAGTAAAATGTCTCAAAAGTTAGAACTAGAAATGAATATAACTTCAGACAATTTGGCTTGCTATACAGTTTGAATTAATAAAGAAAAATATGTTAATGTGAATACAGCAAATGGTGTTTGTAGGGTAAAATGCAAAGACAATGGCAAATTTATGAAACAAAAAGGCTTGGTGTTGGTCAGAGTAGGTATATGCATGAGAAATACAGTGAATGCAAGCTTGGTAACTGCATGAGATGTAACAGATTAAATGTGAAGTCAGAACAATGTGCTACATATTGCAAAAGGTGTAAGAAGTGCAACAAGTTGAAACATTTTACTGTCATGTGCAAAACATTAGCGAAAGAAGTAGACGTACAAAACTGAAAAAAGTGTTAAAGCATTTCTCTGGGTTGAAAGACTGCTTTGTTAAACACTGAATCAGGCTTGCAATTTAAACTCCAATTTCATGGAACCCCAAGAAGCTTTAAGATAGAATTAAGGCCTAATATTACAACTACGTTGTATGCTATTTAAAGAAGAATCTCAAAGTTTCCACAGCTGAATGAGGCAGAAATGGAGATATGAAGCCCTGCAGGTAAATGTAGGTGTATTGGAAGGGGCATAACTGTGAGTTATGGGTTAATATGCTTGAAGGTACATACATAACTAATCTGTTCAGCAGAACTGTGGCATCAGATTTGGAGTTGATTACCAGAATTAATGGATTGTGGTTATGTTTAATGAAGCTGGCATGCTTAACTGTACAGTAGTAAATATAAAGTTGAAGCCAAATGATGTCTCATATGCCTTGAACACACACAGAAAGGTACCATTTTCTTTACTGTCTAAATTAGTGACAAAATTATATGCAAACACATGGAGTGATTGAAAGTGTTACCAAACTAACACCATTAGCCCCAGTGATCTAAAAGAATTGTGTATAAATATATATTGACTTATAAAATTGTAAATGATGCAGTTATGAGGGAAAAGTTCATTCTACCACCCCTAAAGGATATTGCACCTAAACTGGTTGGTGATAGAGTGTTCACCATGTTAATATTTCAAGTGGAGTTTGGCAGATACTTATAGAGAGGGGTAGCAAAAAGGTTACAACCTGTATTATTCTAATTGGAAGGTTTTGTTTTAAAAGATTGCCATTGTATATAAGTTCATCAACAAAAATATTTCAACAAAAGATGAAAAATCTGGCATAGCTAGAGCAAGGCAAAAGGGGTAGTTCAGCTGCCCCAGACACAGTGTATAAGGGAGTGCTATTGACAGCTGCTGATGTTAGCATTCAGAAATGAGTGTTGATATTATATTTGTAGTCAGGAAAGAGAGAGGGCCATTTTTTTTTTTTTTTTTTTTTGCTTCTCCGCTTAGAATTCAAGAGCACCAAATCATGGTTCCTAGACAAGCTAGCGACAGTTCTGGTACACAACTGTTATTGACAGTTTGACTGCATTTGCGCTTGTTTCCCACCTTTCCTGCAACTAGACTAATCCAGATACAGATTTGTTGTATCCAGGACTGTTTGTAAGCTTCTGAGCCCCCAAGTCTTTCTCTGTAACTCGTCAGTGAGAGTGGTAAGCACTAGGTAGCCTATCTACCACAAGAGGAGTGGTTTCTGGCCCAAAGATTGTAGTTTATTGGCTGTTTGGGCATTTTTACCATCTCTTTCAACTTTCTGGTCTAAAAGCACAAGTTTGTGCTTTTCCTGCCTTTCCTGTAACTAGTCTATTCTGATACAGATTTGCTGTATCCAGGACTGTATGTAAGCTTCTGAGCAGTGCCAAAGTCTGCTCTTCAAATTTTCCTGTAGATCTGCTAGTTCTCTCCTCTCCTGCACTTTTACTAGCTTATTAGTCTGGCACTTTACCAGACTTCTTGTAACAATTATTGTAGCACACAAACGTGCTACCAGCACTAAACAGTCTACAAGGAAACAGCTCCAGTACTTATTATTAATGCCCACCCCTCCAGGCATGTATAAAGGTCAGTTCCCTGTGCTTTCTCCTATTAACCTGGTGAACTTGGGCATCCTGAGGCAATGTAGCAACTGCCTCATGTATACCAACAACCCTCTCTTCTTACCTCCCAACACACAGACTTGTGAGAGATGCACTTATATATCCAAACTGGAAGCCACGTACTCTCCAACCAAGACCGGAATAGCTGGTCAAGAGGAGAAGGTCAACACATCCACCACACCACATGGAACACATAGCCCTCCAGAACACACACACCAGCACTGCCTTCACATAAAAACACAAACCACACACCCATCTTTGTGGAGGCTCTCAATAAAAATCTACCCAAACAGCAGAGACCTCCAAGGCAGAAATGCACTTGACCACCACAACACTAATCATGAGACACATAACTCTCCTAAACAGTGTGCCACTCAACCAAAGCCCCTAAAGCAAAACAGCATGCCCAACACACTAGTCATAGGTGACTTGATAGTGAGGCACCCTGATGTCCCACTCACTAGATTGAATAAGGAGAAAGTGACAGTCAGCTGCCTGTCAAGTGCCAGGATCCTTCACATAATGCGTGAACTTAGGTTCCTCAACAACAGGTACAAATATGACTCTGTCATTGTACATGTGGATGTGAATAACCTGAGAAGTACCACCCTAGACTACATGAAAAGAGACATGGAGGAGCTCATGGGTTATGTAGCCCAGGCAGGTATGACCCTAGCCCTGAGCAGCATCCCACCATCACCCTGAATGATATCACAGTACAAGCACAAAATTATTGATTTCAACAATTGGCTAAGTTTCTGGTGTCATTCTAAGGGAATCCAGTATCTGACTGCCTGGGGTGACATGATTGACAGACCTCGATGCGTTGCCAGATATGGCCTGCAGGTGTCACCCCTGAGCTTCTGGATACTGGCTGAGGCTCTTGCCACCCCTATAGTGCCTTTTTTAGGTGGTGTTCCAAAGACCAAATTACCATCATAACAGCTACAAACAAATGCAATCTGAGGGTTATGCTGCTAAATGCTAGAAGTCTACATCTCAAAATGCACTCACTCAAAGCACTCCTTAAAAATGGAGAACATCAACATTTGTGCTGTATCAGCGACCTGGTTTAAGGCAGCAGAAAACACCCCTGCACTACCAGGCTATAACTCATTCCACACCTTTCGGCCCTTGAACTTGGACCGAAGCTCTAAAGATGGTGGAGTTTCCATATTCATAAAGGATGTGCACACCTCCAGACAGGTAGCCCAACATAATGCATCAGAGATACTTCAGATGCAGCTAACATTGGGTAAGACAGCGATTCAGGTTGTAGCCTGCTATAGGTCCCCAAACATGTCCCAAGACTCAAACTCCACTTTCCTAAGCACCCTGGAGGATATTAGGGTCGACCCTAACACAATTATACTGGGCAACATCAACTACCCCTCCATTATCTGGGAAAACTACTCATGTACCAATACACTTGCCCAACGTTTCCTGGTATTCATTAATTCCAATTCCCTGAACCAGCTCATTCTTACCCCCACAAGAGGTAGCAACATCCTTGAACTTGTCATTACTAATATGGGCAACCGTTGCTCTACACCAATAGTCAACTCCTCCCTGATTAGATCTGACCACAAACTAATCACCTTGGAAATCCACAACCCCCCCTCCCTCTGCAAAAGTAACCATCATGAAAAACTTCTCCAAAACTTTGGGCTCCTAAAAACAGATGTGGCTAACTTCATGGCACCAATGCAAATGGAGAATAGTGGCATGACCATCAAATCATATACCAATGCACTGTATGAACACGTACACAAATGCATGGATCTCACCATACCCAATAGAACCAAGACACTCTCCTCCAAAAAAAGGAAGCAAATCTGGTGGTCCCCTGCCATAAACAAACTCTACAACAGAAGGAGGAAACTGATGTGGAATAAGGTGAAGTCCCAAGACTGGAAAAACTCCCTTATCAGCCTCAATAAAAAGCTGAGATCCCTGATCAAATCCTCTAAAGTTAGCTATGAAAACAGAATTGCAGCAGATAGTAAAGACAACCACAAGGCCTTCTATAGTTATGTAAAGAATCTCCACGGCAATACCCAGATTTGCTCTGAGTTACTGCACAATGGTACCTAGTATACCGAACCAACAGATATTGCCAATATACTGGACAAAAGATTCAGTGCCAACTTTACCCCTACTCCCCCAAAGACCAATAACAACACCAATTCTTTGCCAGACACCCAGTATTAGTGCTGCATAGGTTAAAACAGCACTATCCAAGGCCAAGAATACAGCTTCTCTGGTACGTGACAACATCCCTGACTGTGGTCTTCATGAACTACAGTGTAAACTGGCACCTAACCTGTGTGCCCTGTTCAATTACAGTCTCACCTCAGGCTTTGTTCCTACCAAATGGCACACTGCTACAGTCATCCCTCTCCACAAAGGAGGAGCAACTACAGACCCTGGGAACTATCTCCTCCATTAGCCTGATGAGTCTGTTATGCAAAGCTATGGAATGCATCATCATGGACCTAATAAACAATGATATAGGGAATCTCCAAACTCTGGATCCAGCACAGTTTGGTTTTGTGACGGGTAGATCATGCCTGCTCAACTTGGTCGACTTCTTTGAGTCAGTCACCAGAGCTGTGGATGAAGGCAAGGTGGTTCATACAGCCTACCCTGATCTGGCCAAGGCCTTTGATACCATTCCTCACTCAGGAATCATAGAAAAACTCACTAAGCTAGGCATCGACCCCAATATCACTAGGTGGGTTGCAAACTGGCTCACAGATAGAATCCACAGTCTGAAAGTAGCTGACTCCAAGTCAGACTGCTAAACAGTCACGAGTGGAGTCCCACAGGGTGCGGTCCTGGGTCCTTCTCCTGTTTGGTATTTACTTCTCAGAAGTCCAGGCCAACACAAAGGGACTCTGGCTGACAAAGTTCACAGATGACTGCAAGTTGGGAGGCATTATTAACTCCCCAAGTGATGTTGACATCCTACAGAAAGGTCTCACTGAGACCAACGACTGGTGTCAGAACCATGGCCTTAAGCTCACTGCCAAAAAATGTGTCAGCATTCCCTTTGGGAAAAAAAACATGTTCCCATAAATTACCACGTTGTTGGTAGTCCACTGAACACAGAAGGTGTTATGAGAAATCTGGAGACACAGGTTGACACCAACCTCTCCTTTGACCACCACATTGCCGCTGTGGTCAGAAAGTCCTTCGATGTGGCACATCTCATTACTAAGGGTTTTGCATCCAGGAAGAAGGAGGTCATTGTCTTCCTCTACTCTTCCCTTATTAGGCCAGTCATCAAGTACAATTCCCCATTTGGCATGCACCTCACTAGACACCTGTAACAACTGGAGAGGCCACAAAAGTACCTCAGAAAGAGGATCCTATGCCTTAAACTCTTGTCCTATATGGACAGACTGAAAAAACTCCAACTATTCTCTGTCTCATATTGCCTACTTAGAGGCAATCTCTGCTTCACTTACAAAGCCATGTCTGACCCAGCTCTGTTAGAAATGCTACATCTAAAGAAATCCCAATCCCTCCACACCACACACTCCAGAGACCTCAACCCCATTACCACAATCAACAGAACATGCTGGAGGGATAGGTTCATAACCCAGAGACTGTCCATGCTATGGAATAGACTTCCCATACATGTCAAACAGAGCACCTCACTGTCCCTCTTCAAGAGATATCTTGATGAGTGGATGGGAAATAGAAATTTCACCCCAGGGATCTCTCCAATGGCTCTACTCATCAGAGGCACTGTAAACAAAGGTTGGGTGGCACAATGCCAAGGTAATCCTATGGGCTAGGTTTGTAAAAGGCTCCAAGGCCATTAGCCTAGCACACACCTATGAACCTATGAACATGGATGATTTGCTAGTTTTTGTCCCTGATAAAGAGATACATAACAAGAGATTGGAGGCAGTGTTCTAACCCATTAAGAACCTCATTTCTGAAGCTTAATAATGAAGTGCAGTTTTAAAAATCTGGCACCAAAGATTCCTGTCAGAACATAAGAGCTAGTAAAATCAGACCAGTTTCAAGCAAGGCCAAAGCCATTGTAAAGCTAAAAAGTCCGGCCCATTTAAGTAAGTTATGTCAGGCTTTAGATATGATACATTACTTAAGTAAATTTGTATTAGGCCTGTCCACTGTGCTATATACAGCGACCAATTTAATCAGAAAGGATGTAACCTGGCCATGGGTAGATGTTCAAGCCCAAGCTTTCAGCAAAGTTAACCATATGTAAGTTCTGCTCCAGTGTTTACCTCCTATGACAGTATGAAACTCACAGCTGTGAATGCTAGCTCTGGGCTATTTGATGCTTTACTATAGATAGAGGGACAAGTTTTAAGACTTGCTCCGGAATATTAACCATTGTTTAAAAAGAGACATTTATGAACAAAGTAAGGGTGCACTGCAAGTGTGTGAAACATGAAAAGTTCTATAGGAGCCAGGGAGCTTCCACTCTAGACTAATCACAAACTATTGTTTCTATTGACTAGCTCCTAGGATTTAAATTATATTTCTGTGTTTTTCAGCTTAATTAGATTTGTATGTTGCTTAACCTGGTGCTTTAGCAGGATTTTGAAGCTTTATATTTTTATGATTTGTTGGTTTACTTTCACTCAGATAGTACAGCCTGCTGTCCACAGTCTCTCGTTTTTTACTTCATATTTCTTATTTTGCAGCTTTGCTGAATTTCTGCATATTGTATTGTGAAGTGAGACAAAAGTGGTGCTTATTGCATTTAGTATTGATTGGCACTGCTTTTTATTTTCTATACAAGTATTGCACTTGTCTGTTGTGCAGCTACAGTTACAGGTTTGTGGCTTTAATCATGATTTTTGAGCACTGCCAAGCATCTTGTTCTAATATCATGAAGGAACTCTGTGTTTTAGTGCATTAAAGTGCCATTGCTGCTTTTACTGCTGTTGCTGCCAGATTTAGTTTGACAGTCTCCTCCACGCACAACTATTTGAACAATCTAACATTACTGTAAGAGATTGAATTACTGTTGGTACAGCGACTTGGACTATTTAACATTACTGTAAGGGACAGTCTTCTTCTTCTTTTGACTGCTCGCATTAGGGGTCATCACCACGGATCATCTATTTCCATTTCTTCCTGTCCTCTGCATCTTGCTCTGTCACACCAACCACCTGCATGTCCTCTCTCACCACATCCAGAAACCTTATCTTAGGCCTTCCTCTTTTCCTGTTACCTGGCAGCTTCATCCTTAGCATCTTTTTCCCAATATACTCTGCATCCCTCCTCAGCACATGTCCAAACCAATGTAACCTTGCCTCTCTGGCTTTGTCTTCAAACCTTCCAACCTGGGCTGACCCTCTAATATACTTATTCTAATCCTGTCCATCCTTGTCACACCCAGTGCAAATCTTAACATCTTTAACTCTGCCACTTCAAGCTCTGACTCCTGCCTTTTTGTCAATGCCACTGTCTCCAACCCATATAACATATCTAGTCTCACTACCCTCTTGTAGACCTTCACTTTCACTCTTACTGGTACTCATCTATCACAAATCACTCCTGACACTCTTCTCCACCCACTCCATCCTGCCTGTACTCTGTTCTTCACCTCTCTTCCACACTCACCATTACTCTGAGCTGTTGATCCCAAGTATTTAAATTCATCCACCTTCACCACCTCTACTCCCTGCATCCTCACCATTCCTCTATCCTCCCTCTCATTCACACACTTATATTCTGTCTTAGTCCTGCTGACCTTCATTCCTCTTCTCTCTAGAGCATATCTCCACCTCTCCAGGGTCTCCTCCACCTGTTCCCTACTCTCAATACAGATCACAATGTCATCTGCAAACATCATAGTCCACAGGGACTCCTGTCTGATCTTGTCTGTCAACTTGTCCAGCACCATTGCAAATAAGAAAGGGCTCAGAGCTGATCCTTGATGTAATCCCACCTCCACCTTAAACGCATCCATCACTCCCACCACAGACCTCACCACTGTCACACTACCCTTGTACATATCCTGTACCACTCTTACATACTTCTCTGACACTCCCGACTTTCTCATACGATACCACAACTCCTCTCTAGGCACCCTGTCATATGCTTTCTCTAAGTCCACAAAGGCACAATGTAACTCCTTCCGACCTTCTCTGTACTTCTCCATCAACACTCTCAGAGCAAACATCGCATCTGTAGTGCTCTTTCCTGGCATGAAACCATACTGATGATCACTAATCATCACCTCCCTTCTCAACCTAGCTTCCACTACTCTTTCCCATAACGTCATGCAGTGACTGATCAATTTAATCCCTCTGTAGTTACTACAGCTTTGCACAACACCCTTATTCTTAAAAATTGGTACCAAAACACTTTTTCTCCATTCCTCAGGCATCCTCTCACTTTCCAAGATTTCATTAAACAGTCTAGTTAAAAACTCCACTGCCATTTCACCTAAGCACCTCCATGCTTCCACAGGTATGTCATCTGGACCAACAACCTTTCCATTCTTCATCCTCTTCATAGTTATCCATACTTCCTCCTTGCTAATCCACTGCACTTCATGATTCACTATCTGCACATCATCCAACCTTCTCTCCCTCTCATTCTCTTCATTCATCAACCCCTCAAAGTACTCTTTCCATCTGCTCAACGCACTCACCTCGCTTGTGAGTATGTTTCCCTCATTATCCTTTATCACCCTTACCTGCTGCACATCTTAAGGAAGCTTTATTACTATGTTACTGTTCCTCACCTTCCTATATCTATGATACACTTGTTATTTTGGGAAGTCTAGAAGGAGACTAGATATAAAGCCGTACCTGGAATGTTACTATGTGGCTTCCTTAATATTGCTGTTTGTTGATAATCATCTATAACGCAGGAAATTTTTGAATCTGTGTTGGCTTTTGGACTAGAGTCCTACTACCTTTTTCCATTGCTGTTAGCCATTCAGTAGGGCATCAACTATCCTGAATACTGGCAGATAACCCACATTCCAAAACTGCTCTATTGGTTTTATATAGGGCCCTAGTTCATGCTGGGGCTCAGGCAATGTTATGTCTAACTTCTTATTTTTATCTCATTATTCAGACTCTTGGACTGAATTTGAATTTGTTATCCATCTTGTGCTGTTTAACACTAGGCTGCTCTAGCACTTAGTTATGACTCCTCTTCTCTGCATTTTTAATAACCAGTTATTAAGTTTAATACTGTTTTTTTTAACATTAACCTATGACTGATTTAATGTTTGTGCGGTGTTAGGTTGTTTTAACCATTAACCAGTGATTTTATTTTATTCATTGGTTTTAATTGTTTTAAGCATTTTATGTTAATTTATTTATTTTATTTTATTGTGATATTGTTTAATTCGGTGTATTCAGTTTTATTATGTCTATGCTTACTACTACTGCTACTGGATTTCTGCTCTTCAGAATATCTTTATTTCTTGGTTTACAACCTTTTTCATCACACAGGCCTTTATCAATTTTCTGTCTGTACAGGTGTCTACATATTTTGAGCAAACATTGTGGTGGCCAACATAGATTGACCTTTTTATATACTTCCTCAAGCACTTTTTTGGTGAGTCAAGGGTCATGCTACACCTGTCCTGGGATGAGCCACTGAAACCCATGTCTACAAATAGCATCTATGGCCACATTTTTCCATCACCGGCAGGTATTAGGAGCCCATCCTCTAGTGCCTCATTATAAGGCACTTATACTAATGCAGGGATGGTACACAATAACATGGGGATCATCTCTGATATTCTTCAGGGTGTGGAATTTGCCTTTCTTACTGATACATTGCTAGATAACAGATTTGAGTCTTCTTTGGCCTCAGCAATTCAGTTTGGTATATTGATGATTCAGTGTTCAAGGAGGGGTACAATCAGGGGTGAGGTTGAGGTTTGGAGCAGCCATAGGATCTGGCTAACTCAGTTTACCACTAAAGAGACTGACTCCTTTGAGCATGTCCTTGTTATAGGAGCAAACTGTGGGTTTGCCTATCATCTACTGTGTTCTATGAGGACATCCCTAAAAGAGTTTGTTGATTTCCTTGTCAAGTCCACTACTGTTCACTATCAGTTAATTAGGCTTGTTGACTTTAAACAACTGGTTGATAATGAATCAGTGATTCTTGCTAAATAATCTAGCCTCATTATGGGAGTCTAAGTTTGCTGAGGTCATTACCTCTACAATGCATAAATTATGCCATACACTGAATTAGATCTTCTTACTGGATGTGACAACATCAGACTTGATGGGGCAACCAGTCTGTTGGTCCATCTACTCCCTATTCCACTTCTCACTTTAGTTTTTGCATCACAGTACCCCAGTCATAAAGTGAAGGTGACCTTTTTTTTTTAATTAATATCCTCTAGACTAGATTATTGCAATGCTCTATACCTAGAAATCCCTAACACTGAGCTGGATCAGTTCAGAACTTTTTCCCCTCCACAATCTTTCAGTTCCTGTCAGAAGATGGTGCTGATTCTGCAGATTCAATAGTGACTCAATATGACAGGTCTCTGTCTCTTATACTAGAATCTGAAGACCCAAGTTGTGTTTGCAAAGTCTCTACTATAATATACAAACCATGGTTTGACCGTGATTATTAGCTTCTTTCAGAAAATGGGCACAAGCTGGAATGCTGTTGGTGTCAAGTATGTCTGTGCAGCAAAAAGTCTAGACTGTAGTTTGCCATTTGAAGGAAAAACTCCAGACCTGAAAGATCTCATTTGCAGCACGCTAGCCAGCAGTACCCTTCCAAGACAGTAGAGAGGCTATATAGCCCATCATCTCTCAACTCCAAAAGACACTTATCTTTTCAAGAATGTAAATGTGCTGCTCTAATTTTTTCTGACATAACTGCCTGAAATAGTTCTTATCTTCTACAACCAGACCCCATGGTATTGTTAAGGCCCATGCCTCCTCCTTCTGGTATTGTTAGGCTCCATGGCTTCTCCTCCTTCTGGTATTGTTATGGTTCATGGGTGCATGTCTCCTCCTTCTGGCATTGATATGCCCCATAACTCCTCCTTCTGGCATTGTTATGGTCGTTGGCTCCTTCACCTTCTGGTATTGTTATGGTTCATGGGCCCATGGCTCCTCCTTCTGGTATTGATATGGCCCATGCCTCCTCCTTCTGGTATTGTTATGGCCCATACCTTCTACTTCTGGTATTGTTATGGCTTATGGGTACATGCCTCCTTCTTCTGGCATTGTTATGGTCCATGCCTCCTACTGATGGTATTGTCATGTTCCATGCCACCTCCTTCTGGTATTCTTATGGTCAATGCCTCCTCATTCTGGTACTGTTATGGCCCATGCCTCCTCCTTCTGGTATTCTTATGGCCCATGCTTCCTCCTTCTGGTATTGCTGTGGTCCATGCCTCCTCTTTCTGGTACTGTTATGGCCCATGCCTCCTCCTTCTGGTATTGTTATGGCCCATGTCTCCTCCTTTTGGCATTGTTATGGTCCATGGGTCCATGTCACCTCCTTCTGGTATTGGTATGGTCCATGTCTCCTCCTTCTGGTATTGTTATGGTCCATGCCACCTCTTTCTGGTATTGTCATGGCCCATGCCTCCTCCTTCTGGCATTGCCATGGTCCAAGGGTCCAAGCCTCCTCCTTCTGGTATTGTCATGGTCCATGTCTAATCCTTCTGGAATTGTTATGGTCCATGCCTCCTCCTTCTGGTATTCTTATATCCCGTGCCTCCTAATTCTGGTATTGTTATGGTCAATGGGTCCATGGCCTTCAGGCTTCTGGCAATGGTCCTTGCCTCCTCATAGTGCCTTTTTTAGGAAAAGTCATGAGGTCAATACTACCAACATAAAAATTTCAACAAAATGCAAATTAAATGTCATGTTGCTAAATGCTAGGAGTCTAAATATGAAACTGCACTCATTCCAAACACTCTTAACCCTGGAAGATACTGACATTTATACAGTCACAGAAACCTGGTTCAAAGCTGTGGAAAGCACCCCAGTCTTACCTGATTACTCATCCCATCATACTTTCAGACTCCAAACTGTGGGCAGCAAAGCCAAAGGAGATGGAGTTTCAATATATATTAAAGACACACACACCTCCAGGCTGGTCAAACAATATGACACACAGGATACACTCTAGGTGCAGTTAACTATTGACAAGACCCCTATTCAAATCATAGCTAGCTACAGGCCCCAAATTTGACTCAATATGACCACTCCCCCTATTTGGAGCTTTTCAAATCTATCAAGATTCAACCCTTTACCCTGATCCTGACTGACTTTAACTACACAAACATAGATTGTAAAAACTACTCATGCCAGAACACTAATGCCCACAGATTCCTCTATTTTATCAATACAAATGCCTTGGATCAGCTAGTTGATATCCCCACATGAGGTGATAATATCTTGGTCTTGGTATTAACCAATATGAGTAACCACTGCAGCACCCCTACAGTATCATCCTCCCTGGTAAGATCTGACCATAAAGTGGTCACTTTTGAAGTCACCGTCTCCCCTGACTGCCCTTTAGCTAGGGTCAAACAAAAAAACTTCTCCAAAGCTAATTACAACCTCCTGATGGATAGTATAAACAGCTTCACAGCCCCCTCCCCCTCTGAAGGAACTGGCACCAATGTCCAAATCTGCACCAAAGCACTATACAAGCATTTATATAGATGCATGGAATCAGGAGTACCCAACATGACAAAATCATCCTCTGGAAGGAAGAATAAACCTGTCTGGTGGACATCTGCAATAAATAAACTTTATAACAAAAGGAAAAAATTGCTGTCCAGGACCAAGAAGGAGCATGTGTCCAATTGGAAGCAATCTCTGCATAAACTGAATAAGCAAATAAGAGCAGTAGTGAAATTATCTAAAGCCAACTTCGAACCCAAATTGGCCACATCTACTAGAGACAATCATAAGGCCTTCTTCACATATGCCTGCAGTCTCAAAGAAAGCACCCAGATCTGTTCAGAACTGGTGGTCAAGGAAATCACATACACAAATGCTGTAGATATAGCCAACTTACTGCCTGACATATTCAGTTAAATTCTCACACCCCTGCCCCCCATCAGCAAATCAGGACATCCCCAGTACCTGCTCCCCTCTCCTTATCTCTAGAGAAAAAGTCATCACTGCCCTCTCAAAGGCAAAACATACAGCCTCCATGGGACATGATAACATCTCAGGCTGCATCCTACATTAACTTAGGCATAAACCCGCAGCACCATTAGGCACCCTATTCAACCATAGCTTGAGTACTGGCTTTATCTCAGCTGAGTGGAGTACAGCCACTGTCATCCCTTTACACAAAAGTGAAGCATTCACCGATTAGGGAAATGATAGACCCATCAGCCTATCTAGCCTGACTCCCAAACACTCGACCCAACAGAGTTTGGCTCTGTCAAGGGGCGGTCATGTCTGTTAAATCTGGTTGACTTCTTTGAGACAATCACCAAAGCCATGGACAAGGGGAAGACATTGGATGCCACCTACCTTGACCTGGTCAAAGCCTTCAACACTATTCTGCACTTGGGCATAATAGATACATTCTCTCAACTAGGCATCAATCCATATGTTACCAGATGGGTAGCAAACTGGCTCACAGATAGAACCCACCTAATCAAAATATGTAAAGCCACTTCAAGTAGTAGAACCATAATGAGTGGCATACTCCAGGGATTGGTCTTGGGTTCGGGATATACTTTTCTGAGGTGCAGGCCAAAACTAGGGGGCTGTGGCTGACCAGGTTTGCAGATGACTGCAAGCTGGGCATGGACGTCAATTCCCCAAGTGATGTGGACATCCTCCAAGAGGATCTCATCCAAACAAATGACTGTTGCCAGAAACATGGCCTCAAGCCGAATGCCAAAAAATGCATCATCATCCCTTTTGGGGAGAGTGATGTCCTCACATATTATCACATTAATAACAATGTCCTAAACACGCAATCAGTCATGAGGGATTTGGGCACCCAGGTTGATAGCAACCAAACTTTTGACCATCATGTTGCTTCCGTTGTATGGAAAGATTTCTACATGGAGCCACCTCATAAGTACGAGTATCTCATCCAGGGACAAGGGGGTCATAACATCCCTATATTCTTCCTTTATAAGGCCAATTACTGAGTACAATGCCCCCTTTGGCATGTACCTTACAAAGCACATGCAGCAAATGGAGAGACCACAGAGGTTCCTCACCAGGAGAATCCAGAGCCTCAAACAACTACCCTACACAGATTGGCTAAAAGCCCTGTCCCTCGACTCAGTTTCATACAGACTCATCAGAGGTGACCTCTGCCTGGTATACAAAGCAATCTCAGACCCTACCTTGATGGGACTGCTGCATATCTACAAGTCAAGCTCCACTCGAGTAACCCACAAGCGCAACCCCAACCTGGTCTGTGACATCAATAGGACTTGTTGGCGGGACAGATTTGTGTCCCAGAGACTCCCCCATCTGTAGAATAGACTCCCTCTCCACGTCAAGCAGAGTGCCTCATTATCCCTTTTTAAGTGCAGCCTGGGTAGCTGGATGGGAAACAGAAAATACACCCCTGGGATTCCACCTATGTCCCTGCTGGAGAAGGGCTTTGGGTGCTGAATTATCTAAACATGGACTACACTCTTGGCTAGGCTTATAATGGCCTCAGGGCCAATAGGCTAGTAACTTCCTATGATTCTATGATCCTCCTCCTTCTGATGTCATGGTTCATGCCTCTTCCTTCTGGTATTGTTATGGCCCATTCCTCCTCCTTCTGGTATTGTTATGGCCCATGTCTCCTCCTTCTGGTACTGTTATGGTCCATGCCTCCTCCTTCTGGTATTCTCATGGTACATGCCTCCTCCTTCTGGTAATGTTATGGCCCATGCTTCTTCCTTCTGGTACTGTTATGTTCCATGCCTCCTCCTTCTGGTATTCTCATGGATCATGCCACCTCCTTCTGGGATTGTTATGGTCCATGGGTCCATGCCTCCTCTTTCTGGCATTGTTATGGTCCATGCCTTCTCCTTCTGGTATTGTTATGGTTCATAGGTCCATGCCTTTTCCTTCTGGTATTGTTATGGTCCATGCCTCCTCCTTCTGGTATTGCTATGGCCCATGCTTCTTCCTTCTGGTATTGTTAAAGCTCATGCCTCCCCTACTGGTATTGCTATGTTCCATGGGTCCCTGCCTCCTCCTTCTGGTATTGTTATGGTCCATGGGGCCATGCCTCCTCCTTCTGGTATCATTAACATCCATTCCTCCTCCTTCTGGTATTGTTATGGTCCATGTCTCCTCCTTCTGGTACTGTTATGGCCCATGCCTCCTCATTCTGCTATTGTTAAGATCTATGCTTCCTCCTTCTGGTATTGTCATGGTCCATGCCTCCTCCTTTTGGCATTATTATTGTCCATGGACCCATGTGTCCTCCTTCTGGTGTTGTTATGCTCCATGCCTCCACCTTTTGGTATTGTCATGGTCCATGCCTCCTACTTCTGCCATTTTTATGGTCCATGGGTCCATGCCTCCTTCTTTTGGTACAGTCATTGCCCATGCCTCCTCCTTTATGTATTGTTATTGCCCATGGGCCCATGCCTCCTCCTTCTCAGATTGTTATGCTCCATGCCTCCTCCTTCTGGTGTTATTATGGTCCATGCCTCCTCATTCTGATATTGTTAAGGTATATGCCTCCTCCTACTAGTATTGTCATGGTCCA
Source organism: Protopterus annectens (assembly GCF_019279795.1). Classification (NCBI taxonomy): domain Eukaryota; kingdom Metazoa; phylum Chordata; order Ceratodontiformes; family Protopteridae; genus Protopterus; species Protopterus annectens. Next base: position 800,988,530 of record NC_056727.1, read on the forward strand.
TGCCTCCTACTTATGATATTGTTATGGTCCATGCCTCCTCCTCCTCCTCCTGGTATTGTCATGGTGCATGCCTCCTCCTTCTGGTGTTATTACTATGGTCCATGGCTCCATGCCTCCTCCTTCTGGTATTATTATGGCCATGTCTCCTCCTTTTGGTATTGTTATGGTCCATGCCTCCTCCTTCTGTTATTGTTATGCTCCATGCCTCTTCCTTCTGATATTGTTATGGCCTACACCTCCTTTTTCTGGTATTGTTATAGCCCATGCCTTCTTCTTATTTTTCTGATATTGCTATGGTCCTTTGGTCCATGTTTCCTCCTTCTGGTATTGATATAGTCCATTCCTCCTCCTTTTGGTATTGTTATAGCCCATGTCTCCTCCTTCTGGTTTTGTTATGGTACATGCATCTTCCATCTGGTATTGTTATGCTCCATGCCTCTTCCTTCTGATATTGTTATGGCCCACACCTCCTTTTTCTGGTATTGTTATAGTCCATGCCTTCTTCTTATTTTTCTGGTATTGCTATGGTCCTTTGGTCCATGTTTCCTCCTTCTGGTATTGATATGGTCCATTCCTCCTCCTTTTGGTATTGTTTTAGCCCATGCCTCATCCTTCTGATTTTGTTATGGTACATGCATCTTCCTTCTGGTATTGTTATGGTACATGCCTCTTCCTTCTGGTATTGTTATGACCCATGCCTCATCTTTATGGTATTGTCATGGTACATGCCTCCTCCTTCTGGTATTGTCATGATACATGCATCTTCCTTCTGGTATTGTTATGGTACATGCTTGGCAAGCTAAGAACTTGGTTTTATTCAACTGGACGTATAAGAGAATTTAAGTACCTTTTTATGCACTTTTTTTTTTAAAAAATACAGTATTTAAATTGATTTAAACTGTGTATGAAGGAGTCTTGAAGGAATTTTTAACTGGTCATTCTGCTCTTCAGTAACTTGAACTAAAAGCTAGTGTTGGCTGAATTTTGTTATTTGCTAGTAATTACAGGTGTGGGGGTAGCCACATTCATTGATTTCCTGTCCTTGCATATTTAAACTGGTGCATGTGAAATAATTCCTGCTTTAAAACTTCAGCTTGGCAAGCTAAGAACTTGGTTATATTCAACTGGACGTATAAGAGAATTTAAGTACCATTTTATGGAGTTTTTCTGTTAAAAAATACAGTATTTAAATTGATTTAAACTGTGTATGAAGGAGTGTTGAAGGAATTTTAACTGGTTATTCTGCTCTTCAGTAACTTGAACTAAAAGCTAGTGTTGGCTGAATTTTGTTATTTGCTAGTAATTACAGGTGTGGGGGTAGCCACATTCATTGATTTCCTGTCCTTGCATATTTAAACTGGTGCATGTGAAATAATTCCTGCTTTAAAACTTCAGCTTGGCAAGCTAAGAACTTGGTTATATTCAACTGGACGTATAAGAGAATTTAAGTACCTTTTTATGCACTTTTTTTAAAAATACAGTATTTAAATTGATTTAAACTGTGTATGAAGGAGTGTTGAAGGAATTTTTAACTGGTTATTCTGCTCTTCAGTAACTTGAACTAAAAGCTAGTGTTGGCTGAATTTTGTTATTTGCTAGTAATTACAGGTGTGGGGGTAGCCACATTCATTGATTTCCTGTCCTTGCATATTTAAACTGGTGCATGTGAAATAATTCCTGCTTTAAAACTTCAGCTTGGCAAGCTAGGAACTTGGTTATATTCAACTGGACGTATAAGAGAATTTAAGTACCTTTTATGGGCGTTTTTTTTTTAAAAATACAGTATTTAAATTGATTTAAACTGTGTATGAAGGAGTGTTGAAGGAATTTTTAACTGGTTATTCTGCTCTTCAGTAACTTGAACTAAAAGCTAGTGTTGGCTGAATTTTGTTATTTGCTAGTAATTACAGGTGTGGGGTAGCCACATTCATTGATTTCCTGTCCTTGCATATTTAAACTGGTGCATGTGAAATAATTCCTGCTTTAAAACTTCAGCTTGGCAAGCTAAGAACTTGGTTTTATTCAACTGGACGTATAAGAGAATTTAAGTACCTTTTTATGCACTTTTTTTTTAAAAATACAGTATTTAAATTGATTTAAACTGTGTATGAAGGAGTGTTGAAGGAATTTTTAACTGGTTATTCTGCTCTTCAGTAACTTGAACTAAAAGCTAGTGTTGGCTGAATTTTGTTATTTGCTAGTAATTACAGGTGTGGGGGTAGCCACATTCATTGATTTCCTGTCCTTGCATATTTAAACTGGTGCATGTGAAATAATTCCTGCTTTAAAACTTCAGCTTGGCAAGCTAAGAACTTGGTTTTATTCAACTGGACGTATAAGAGAATTTAAGTACCTTTTATGCACTTTTTTTTAAAAATACAGTATTTAAATTGATTTAAACTGTGTATGAAGGAGTGTTGAAGGAATTTTTAACTGGTTATTCTGCTCTTCAGTAACTTGAACTAAAAGCTAGTGTTGGCTGAATTTTGTTATTTGCTAGTAATTACAGGTGTGGGGGTAGCCACATTCATTGATTTCCTGTCCTTGCATATTTAAACTGGTGCATGTGAAATAATTCCTGCTTTAAAACTTCAGCTTGGCAAGCTAAGAACTTGGTTTTATTCAACTGGACGTATAAGAGAATTTAAGTACCTTTTTATGCACTTTTTTTTTAAAAATACAGTATTTAAATTGATTTAAACTGTGTATGAAGGAGTGTTGAAGGAATTTTTAACTGGTTATTCTGCTCTTCAGTTATTCCCACCCACCCGCCCTGTTTTTGTTTTGGTGTTAATCTTAGTGGCATTGAAACTGCCCGCCCCTCAGCCTGCCTCTGGGCCCATCTCATTTGCTCACTCAACTGAGTGCAGTGAGATCATATTCTGATTTCAGGCACTCCTACTGTGTACAAAGAGAGCATCTGGGAAATAGAAAAAAAAAATTAAGCTTATTTCCTGTCTTTCTTGTTAAGTGGTACAGACTATTTGTAGGCTTCTGAGCCCCCAAGCCCTTCTGTGTTTGAGGGAAGCCTTCTAGCTTGTTTTTTTTTCTTGTAACTAGCCAGTTTTCTAGTTTCAGCACTCAAATCTGTTTCTTTGATCTCAGCACTTGTTCAGAAAAAAAAAAAAAAAAAAAAAAAAAAATTTCATCTGCTTTTACTGTCCTTGTGTTTTTACCTACTTCTTTTTACTTTTGCATCATCTTAAAATGCTCAATTGTATTTATTACTGCTTGGTGTAACTCATTCTAAGCCTTTTGGTTTAAACACTTGGGCTTCGGACCAGTTAGTTGTTTTGCACTGAGAGGGTTTGTGGTCTGCACTGTTGTGGCAGAACAGGTAGCTTACATCCTTCTAGGTTGAGAACTGCTGAGTGAGGGCTCAGTGTCTGTTATTCTAAAAGTGTATTAATTCTGGTTTAAGCACTTGGGCTTTCAAACCAGTTATTTTACATTAAGAGGGTTCGTGGTCTGCACTCTTGTGGGAGGAGAGGCTGGACTCTGCCCTTCTGAGCTGGGAATTTCTGGTTAAAGGCTTATAGTGCATGCATATCTGAACTGTTTCTTACTGAAGTTGGTGCGCCTTGTTTGCTGTGGCATAGACTGGATTCGGGCCTGCTGGATCTAGCTTTGTTTGTGTAACTTGAGCACTAATCCAGACATTCTCTAAAGTATTCAATGGTATTTATTACTGCTTGGTTGTAACTTGATTAAAGTGTAGCTATCATTCAAGTCTTTTGGATTAAGCACTTGGGCTTCAGACCAGTTGTTTTACATTAGGAAGGTTTGTGGCAAGCACTGTGGTGGCAGGACAGGTAGCTTTCATCCTTCTAAGTTGGGAACTGCTGATTGAGAGCCCAGTGTCCAAGTGTATTAGTTCTGGTTTAGGCACTTGGGCTTCAGGCCAGTTATTTTACATTAAGAAGGTTTGTGGTCTGCACTCTTGTGGGAGAAGAGGCTGGACTCTGCCCTTCTGAGCTGGGAATTTTCTGGTTAAAGGTTTATAGTGCCTGAATATTTGAACTGTATCTTACTGAAATTGGTTCACCTTGTTTGCTCTAGCATAGACTAGATCCAGGCCTACTGAATCTAGCTTTGTTTATATGCTTGTTGTTTGTTTGCTTGTTATTTCCCTGGAAGCTAATTCACCTAATACGCAACTTCTCAGCTTCTGTGGATCACTAGTGATATCTGCATTGCTTACTGTACTTATTTCCTTGTTTCACTTGAAAGAAAGTTACTGTTTGTCGTTTTGCATTTAGTTACTTGTAACACATTGCACTCAAGTTACCTGGCACTTGCTCACTAAAGCAATTATATAAGTCAGCACTAAAAATTAAAAGCACTACACCCTCACTCCCCACTGGCCCTTGTTTTCAATTAAGGATTTCCCAATATTATTCTAGCATGTCCAAAGGTCAGTTGTCAATCTCCTCTCCGGTCCAGCTGGTGAATCTGGGAATCTTGAGGCAATGTTATAACTGCCTCATGTACACAGACAACCCTCTCCTCCTCCCACATAACACAAATACTTGCGAGAGATGCAGCTATTTAGCCAAACTGGAGGCTGAGCTCTCTCAACTCAGGACTGGCAAGACCAGACAGGAGGAGAAGGCAACTACACACACCACAAAACCAGCCTCACATAATGCTACCACTCCACTGAATCAAACACATAAACACACAAAGACATACTCGGAGGCTCTGAGTAAAATTTACCTAAACAGCAGAGGCCTCCAAAGCAGACACCCAAACAACTGCTACCTCAAGACACCCCACAAGCAACACATAAACCACAAAAGCAGTGTGCAAAGCAGTCACAGCCCTTAAGGCCAAATACAACACCAAACATACTTGTCATAGGTGACTCCATAGTCAGACACACTGACGTCCCACTCACCAGGCTGAACAAGGAGAGGGTCACAATAAGCTGCCTATCGGGCGCTAGAATCCGCCACATAACACAAGCACTCGGGTCACTCCACAGCAAGTACAAATATGACACAGTCATTGTCCATGCTGGTGTGAACGACCTGAGACGTACCTCCCTGGACTGCATGAAAAGAGACATAGAGGAGCTCTCTGATTATGTAGCCCAGGCAGGTATGACCCTAACCCTGAGCAGTATCCTTCCTTCACCAAGAATGATGCCACAATATAGAGACAAGATGATCAGCTTTAACAATTGGCTTAATGTCTGGTGTCATTCAAAGGGGATCCAGTGTCTGTCTGCCTGGGATGACATGCTTGACAAGCCACACTGCTTCGCAAGGGACGGCTTGCACCTGTCACCCTGGGATTCGGATATTGGCTAAGGCTCTTGCCACCCCATAGTGCCTTTTTAGGCAAGGCTCAAATTCTAAACCTACCACCCTAGAAAACAAAAATGGGAAGAAATTGAGGGTAATGCTGCTCAATGCCAGAAGTCTAAATCTCAAAATGCACGCACTCGAGGCCCTTCTCAGTATGGAGAACATCGATGTCTGTGCTGTAACTGAAACCTGGTTCAAGGCTCCTGAGAGCACCCCGGCACTATTAGGTTTTACCTCATATCATGCGTTCCGGCCCCAAAACCCGGACCACTCCACAAAAGGAGGGTGTATCCATATTCATAAAGGATACTCACACCTCCAGGTTGGTGGCAACGCATGAAGCTTCGGAAACCATCCAGGTGCAACTAACCATAGGCAAAACTGCTCTACAAATTGTAGCATGCTACAGGCCACCCTCTCAAACTCAGGAACCCCACACAGCCTTCCTGAAGACACTGGAGGGTATAAATGTATCTCCAAACACCATCATATTGGGTGACTTCAACTACCCGAATATAGACTGGGAACATTACTCAAGCCCTAACTTTCTAGCCCAACGGTTCCTGGAGTTCATAAATTCAAATGCCATGGAACAGCTAGTCACTGTTCCCACGAGAGGAGAAAATATACTAGATCTCATTGTCACAAACATGGGGACAAAATGCTCCACACCGAAGTATATCCCTCATTGGTGAGATCTGATCATAAACTAATCTCACTGGAAATCCACATCCCGCCCCACCCCAAACAAAAAGACCATAGTGAAGAACTTCTCTAAAGCAAACTTCACACTACTCAAGACTGGTGTGGTATCCTTCAAGGCCCCTGAGTCAGAGGAAACCACAACCCAAGCTGCGGAAGCCCTTACAAATGCCTTCTATGAACACCTCCAGGACTGCATGGATCAGGCAATCCCAAATAAAACCAAGACTCTTTCCACAAAGGGCAAACGTCCAGTCTGGTGGACCCCAGCCATTAACAAACTTTACAATAAGAGGAGAAAGCTATTACATGATAGAACAAAATCCATAAAAGGGAAGTCACCCCTGATCATTATTAGTAAAAAATACGAGCACTCATAAAATCAACTAAGGCCAATTTTGAGAGAAAAATTGCCATGGATTCAAAGGACAATCATAAGGCCTTTTTCAGCTATGTTAGGAACCTGGGTGGAAACTCACAGATATGCTCAGAATTAGTCCAAAATGATACAAAATCACTGAACCCACAGACATTGCCAACATACTGGCAGACAGGTTCAGTGCAAACTTCACCCCCTCTCCCCTAAAGGAGAGATAACTATCCCAGCCGAGTGTAGCCTCCCGGACATCTCAAATCCGCAGGTGAAAGCTGCCCTCTCTAAAGCTAAAAACACAGCATCAATGGGACCGGATCGTGTCCCCGGCTGTGTGCTACGAGCTAAATGAGGAATTAAACCCGCACATAAGGCAGCTGTTTAATCTCAGCCTTACCACAGGATACGTGCCCAAGGAGTGGCGTGACGGCAACTGTGGTCCCACTCCACAAAGGTGGCGCCTCACGGACCCTGGTAATTACCGCCCCATAAGCTTAACAAGTCTAGTCTGCAAAGCTATGGAGAGGATCATAATGGAGCTCATAAACAAAGATATAGGGGACTTGCAGACATTGGACCCGACCCAGTTTGGCTTTGTCAAGGGAAGATCATGCCTTTTGAACTTGGTCGACTTCTTGAAATAGTCACCAAGGCCATTGATGAGGGAAAGGCAGTCCATACAGCCTACCTTGACCTTGCAAAGGCTTTCGACACAATACCCCACTCGGGTATTGTAGAAAAACTTACCAGCTTAAATGTAAACCCATATGTCACAAGATGGGTTGCAAACTGGCTTAAGGACAGAACCCACAGGGTTAGAGTTGCTGGCGCTGTGTCAGACTCCAAGCCGGTCACAAGTGGTGTCCCACAGGGCTCGGTCCTTGGCCCCTATTGTTTGGCATCTACTTCTCAGAAGTACAGGCCAACATGGGAGGACTTTGGCTGACAAAGTTTGCAGATGACTGCAAACTGGGCGCCATAGTGGAAAGTGCATCGGACACGGATATCCTTCAGAAGGGACTCACTGAAACAGATAGCTGGTGCCAGAGCCATGGCCTGAAGTTAAACGCCAAAAATGTATAGTCATACCCTTCGGGAAAAACAAGGTAACCCCAAGCTACCATATAGGTGGCAATCCACTAAGCACAGAAGAGGTTATCAGGGACCTGGGGACCCAGGTTGACAGTGGCCTTTCTTTTGACACTCACATTGCTAAAGTGGTTAGAAAGACCTTCTACATTGCCCACCTGATCATGAAGGGATTCACATCCAGATCTAGTGAGGTCATTGTTCCCTGTACTCTTCACTTATCAGACCAATGATCGAGTACAATGCCCCATTCGGGATGTATCTCACCCGACATCTGCAGCAATTGGAGAGACCCCAAAGTTCCTCACCAAAAGGATAAAGGGACTCCAAAATCTGTCATATGCTGCCAGATTGAAGAAACTCCAGCTCTATTCAGTCGCATACCGTCTGCTCAGAGGTGACATGTGCCTGACATACAAGGCCATGTCCAACCCGGAATTAATGGGCATGCTCCACCTCAAAAAATCCAAATCCACCAAAACCACTAGAGCAAGCGACTTAAACCTTAGCACGGATATAAATAGGACATGCTGGAGGGATAGATTTATCACTCAGAGACTCCCTATGCTGTGGAATAAAATCCCGGTCCATGTGAGGCAGAGCACCTCGCTGACTCTGTTCAAGAGAAATCTAGACCTGTGGATGGGAGATCGTAGGTTTACCCCGGGAATCATCTCTGGGTCACTGCTGGACAGAGGCACAACAAACTAATGGGCACAGTATTTTTTCATATAAGGGGTGGCGTAAGCCACAATAATTTGGGCTAGGCTTATAAATGCCTTAGGGCAGATAGCCTAGTATAAACCTATGAACCTATGAACCTATGCCTCCTCCTTCTGGTATTGTCATGGACATCCTTCCTCCTTCCCTGCCCCTACTATAGTGCTAGGTAGTCGTTATTATGACAAGCTCATTGCGTTATCACAGGTACCTGTCCAATGACTTGTAGTCTGGGTCCATGCCCACTGAAATTGGTGTTGGCCAGTTTTTGTGTTTTTGGACCATTAATATTTCAGATGTTCAGTGGGAATGGTAGTTTATTATTTTATTTATCTATTTAACATTTGTTAACAGAGAAAGTCTGACTAGAGCAGTGCCTATTTTCAGTGGAGGCCCAGGGAGAAACACTCCAGATGCAGATCTTTGGAATGTGGAAGAAACACCCGGAGGAAACCCAGACAAATGCAGGGAGGACATGCAGAATCCACACAGAAGGCAGTCCAGCTGAGAATCAAGCCAGAGAACCTCTTGCTTTGAGGCAACAACGTTAACCACTGCACCACTGTGCCACCCGAGTAGTACAGCTAAAGTGGGGTGAAGGATGCAATTACCCTGTGGCAAAGTGTTACGGAGTGCAATTGTCAAATGTCAATCAGTCATCAGTGCACTGCAGGCACTTAAATGCCAGTATTGCATTTTCAGTCTGAACAGAAGTGCTTTACTGTACTGTGTGGCATAAACTGCGGAATCTGTTTGTTGCACATGTAATAGGCAGTGTGCTACACTTTAAAATGAAAAATATTTTTTTTCTTCAGAAAGTCCAGCCCCAAGATTTCAGAACTAAATCACTTCAGCATTCCATGTGTGGGTGGTAGCAGCAGCTGCAACAAGCAATTGCTACAATTTAAAAGGAGAGAAGTTTTTTTTTGAACTGCAGCACTTTAGCAATCCATGAACTGTAGCAACTACCTGTTACAAATGTAGGATGCAGTTGCTAACGCAGATGACTTTTTGTTTCTTTGCTCATCGATTTAGAGTTGGGAGCACCAAACTGGGGAACAGCACCAGGCACCTGAATAACTATCTACACTTCTTAGTGGGAAGCAGCTGGAGTTGCAGTGCAAAAACATGATGAACAAAATCTTATATGGTACAAAGGGTTCACCATCAAAATGTTGATTGCACATCATTGACACCCGTTACTCTAAACTCTAAACTCTAACTGCTGAAAACATCAAACACCAATATTCTAAACTGCAAAATCTCACCCCCTTTTTGACCCATGTTTTTACACTTGTTTTTAGATGTGGAGTGGTCAGAAATGTCGACATTCATTTTTTTCCTGCATTCTGAAAAGTCGGCAGTACAGATTTTGCATAAATTTGTCAATGATGTGCACATTCAACTATGTGCAATCAACATTTTGATGGTATACTAGTACAGACAGATGATATTTTCAGTTTGAATTGTAACTGTAGACATATCCAGGCCATTCCTGAGGAGTTTCAATGTGAAAGTCATATATCAGGAAGACATACCTAGGTATTCATGCTAGCGATGAGGAGGACTTTAGCTTATCAGGGTATTTTAATTTTTTCAGATGCTTTACTGTGACCTGTTCTCTTAGATAAAGGTAGAAGTCCTGAACTTGAAATGTGCATTTCTCTCAATGATGCACATGTTGTCTCAAATCCAAATGTCATAAATGTAATGAGGTTGTTTCTGATGTTGACAATGTTGTTACAATGACAGACCCTGCACAAAACTTAAACTACTTTAATAACTTTTTATCACTCTTTTCTCAAAAAACAAAAAATTGCAACTGACCAGAAGTCCTCTAGAAATGTGTTCCACAGTTGTTAACTGTTTTCATCAATGTAAAGGACTTAATCACAACTAAAATTCCACTAATCACTCCAGCCTAAGGCTCTTTCCTCCACAGGATCCTGTTTGGTGAGAGTAACTCAAAAGGGTAGAGACATCTGATTATCTGAATGCTATAATAAGAGGAATAATATTCAAGGAGCAGCTAAGTGACTGGTGTCCTTCTCTGAAGCAAAACTATATCTGCATGTTACTGCTTAACTACCTCAAATATTGCTACTGGGAAATAATTTTCTGATCAGAAAATGTGTTGTTGTGTCTTTCGGCTTTTCCCGGTTAGGGGTCGCCACAGCGGAACTCCGGTCCGCTAATGATTGGCAGTTGATTTTTACGTGCTGAGTTGCCAGCCCTAATGCAAAACTTCAATGAAGGTACGCCCATTCACGCATGTCTCCACGCAGAAGACACTCTAGCTGAGAGTCGAACCGGTCAGCGTCTTACTGTGAGGCGACAACGCTACTGCAGCACCACCACCGCGGATCAGAAAATGTGTGAAAAGCTTTAACTCTTTTTTATAGTTTCAGCATTGAATTTGAAACGGTTAAATATATGCATCAAACATCAGACCATTTTAGTATCTTTTTTATAGGGAACTCTCGGTCTCTTCTTGGGAGGGAGGAATGTGAAGATAAATGTTTGAATATCTTTAAACATGCATATGTGTATCTATGGATATGATATATACTTCATATATACTTCTCTGTCCTTAAGAAATGCATATAGCCAGAATACCTTGAGTCTGGTTTTCCAGTTTAAGAAGTGGGGATGAATCGTTTAACTACCTTTTTGCTATGCTGACATTTTGTATGCTATAAAAGTTGCTGCTTAAATGCTTTCATTGCTTTTGCTAAGTGTCATTATTAGTAACACATAAAGGGATGACTGAATAATCTTGGTTGTGCATTATGACAGCAGCTAATAAATATGAGGTGATGGATAACTATGCAATCCAGAGAGCTGCTGGGGCGAGACCCAAAATGAGACCAGTTCAGAGGAACCATATTTGGAAAAGGAGGTAGAAAAATAAAGCTACATCTAGAGATTTAGAGACAAGTAATTTGGTGGAGAGAAAAAAAGAGGGGAAACATCACCAACACTGGTCTTTATATGCTGGGTTAACCAGACAAGTGTCTTCCTTAACACACGGTAAGTCAATCCAGAAGGAGGCAACTGCTAGGCATTGCAGATGAGCATTTAGGCAAATAGGGGAAATGCACAGGTAGAAGCAGGGCTGTGGCTGGCTCATCTAGCACTTGGTGCTGGTCCCCAATGTGGCACCTCACCCCTTCAGTGGCCAAGCCACATCCCCCCACCTCTGCAATTGAAGAGGGAAAAAAAGATATATTTTACCTTTTTTTAAAGTGTAGCAAGCCATATGCTACATTTGCAGGAAACTGCTTGCTACAGCTTATCAAATATGAAGGGCTGAAGCAGGAACTGTAATTTACAATGTCACCACCTAAACCTTATGCTTGGATTGATGGACCCATTCACCCTACCCTTGCTAAGCTTCTGGGTAGATGGTAAAATACATACTTATATATAGCCAAAAGCATATAAACATATAATTCTAGTAAGTGTGATGAAAAATGTAGTTAATGTTTATGTGTGGATGCGTGCGAGGAAACAGGGCTAAAGTTTCAGTGGGTAGGGTGTGGCTTACAACCCAGAAAAAGACAGACAGAGAAAGAGAGATGGCAGCCTAATTTCTGTTCTGATATACATGCAGAAGTAAGACTACATTTTATAGATTGGAGTATAGGGTGATAAAACACTAACCACATACGTGGATTGCAGTACATAACATAAGTTCACTTCAAAACAGAGTAGCTTGTCTGCCAGAATAGATCAAAGATAATGCTGCGAAGAATGAGGAATCAACCATGGTTAACTTTTGACAATTATTAAAAGTAACCAGGCTGAAATATCAGCCTAGCCAGTTGGAAAATGCATCAGTGATGGGGCAGCCTTAGAATTATAGGCACACTGTAACATGTGCTGGTCAATAATTTTCTTGAATTCTAATCAAATAACAGCGTACACAAATAGGAGATACCAAATAAAATGGATGCCCCAGTGGTCAGTATTTACCTTTTGGCAGAAAAGATAAAAAAGGAAGAAAAGCATGTCATATGTTTTGCCACCCTGATGTATTGTCAGTCAGCTAAAGAGCTTATCTTATAAATAAACAAATAAATAAATAAACAAATAAATATAGAAATGAATAAATAAAAAAAAAAAAGGTGAAACTGACTGCTCCAGGGAGCAGAATGATTACAATCATAACTTTTCTACATTGCTGTTCGTGAAATGATGGGTATCTGACTTTGTCTACGAAATCATAAGCAACTGTTTTTTTTTACTCTACTTTCAGTCTCTTAAGCCCTGAAGCCTTGGTGTTCAAATAAGGTGCACAATTACAGAGGTTTAACTTGTCTGAGTAGTTTAACATTGGTCACCTGGAAAATGGCAACTTCCCATGTTGGAAATAGAAGGCCTCATGAGAAAGCAGATGTTGCTGCAGTGGATTGCAAGGCTAGAGGAGGATCTGTAGCTCACAAGATTACATCAACATGCAATTACCTGCAAATGAAATAGAGAGAGAGAGAAAGGGTTGGAGGATGGATGCCAGTGATGTCAGCCAGAAAGAGCAGAACTTAGGCAGAAATGGACTGATGAAGAAATCTGATACTCCTAGAAAAAAATGCTTGTCAGAGAAATGCAGAGGAGAGTAAGTAAAATAAACAGGACATCAGATATATCCAGGAAGAGCTAATAGAGAAGAGAAAGAAAGGAGCAAATGGATTAACAGAGACTAGTGTTAGGAATAAAATGTAGGCCTGCAAGCCAGAACTGGACTGGACTAAAGAGAAGGAAAAGTCTGACATGGCAAGTTCAGTGCAAATTTCAAGAGACAAAAGCAAAGAACTATGAGCTTATCAAATGGGACTATAAGAGGAGCAGCAAGCTGAGATGTGCACAATAGCAACCTTTCAATATCTCTGCTGTTGACATTACTGAGAAGGTCATTTAAATATCCTAAAGAACAGAGGGCATTATACTGAGGTGGATAGTCAGCTGCTTAGCAGCTATGTAGGTATCCTCCAGCAAAAGGAACTGCAAATTGGAGTGGCATATCAGGAAATGCCTTGAAAGTGTACATCTTCCTTAACTACAAAGAGTAGTGTCTGGACTAGATAATGAGGACTTTTCAAACTTTTTCCCTTATATAATCATGCACATGCAGCAACTTTTGGGAACTAGGATAACCCTCATTGTGTAACCCTGTTAAATATATTTGAAAAGTTCATTCTGAAGTACTAGACTGTTAACGTTTATAATTTCTGACAAGTGGAGATGTAGATGGAGGACTGGGGATTGGTGTGACAACGTTTATCAGTTTGCAAGTTAAAACAGCAGCAGAAAAATCTGTTTGCTGGGTTTTGAGGGTGTCTGGAGTTGCATGTTGTTCCTGCAAAAGGATTGCTTCTTCCTTAATTGAAGTGGATGTTTTGTTGTCAGTAATGCTTATATGATTACCACTGTTTGTATTTCCAAATTGCAATATTTTAATAAGTAGTTTCCTTCCCTCTCTTGCTACTGTGTCAGGTATATTCTGGCATATCTCATTAAGTGGTGTGCATTCCTCCTCTCTTTGTACTCCAATCTAATGTTGTATACCTTTAGTATTTTCTAACAGTATGTCTTGATCTTTGCTGTATTCATGCACTCTAATGCATGTGCCTGGTGTTTGCATTTTCTGAGTAAAGACTGATATGGTGCACTATCAAAAGTAAGATCTTCTTCCTTACTGCAGCCACACTTGTTTAAAACAGAGAAAACCTATTATTAGGTTATAATAAATGACAGCAACTAGATGGAGTACTTTCCCACCACTTTATAATTCTGAATGAGGTGGTACTGTTTTTATCAGTATAAATGTATCACCAATACAAAATGGATAAACAGAGAAGAAAAGAGACTAGCAACACAAAATTCCTCCGCTTAACAGGATCCCAATAAAGACAGTCCCACAAAACAGTCCGTAGTAACAGTGAGGCATCAAACTGATCAGTCAATGACCGGATAGTAATTAAACAGTTTATTAAATCTTAAAACAAAACAAGTTGATTTAGCGCTTTCATTTTCACTCTGAAAACTTCATCAGAATAGTGAAATCTAGTATGCGGACATATTTATACTTAATTAAGGTTCAATTTGTTCCAATTAAATCATTAATTCAGTAATCACCGTGGTTTGTATTAAAGATACAGTACAAGATGTTAAAAGATACAGTACAAGATGTTAACAGTATGTCTTGATCTCTGCTAATGTGCCTGGTGTTTGCATTTTCTGAGTAAAGACTGATATGGTGCACTATCAAAAGTAAGATCTTCCTTACTGCAGTCACACTTGTTTAAAACAGAGAAAACCTATTATCAGGTCATAATAAATGACAGCAACTAGATGGAGTACTTTCCAACCACTTTATAATTCTGAATGAGGTGGTACTGTTTTTATCAGTATGAGTGTATACCACTTCTACTTTTTTCTAAGTAGTAAATACATTTCTTCTTATATGCATATTTCTATATACGTGTTAACCATACTGCCTGAGTTTAATAGCCTTTGGGGTTCTCTGCCATCTACTAAAATATTGCACTTAATTAATCTGTCTATTGCACAGTAAAGAAGTGCAGTTTCAACCTTTCCACAAGATAACATCACTTTACAGAGGTATAACATCACTAATGGCATTTTTGAAAAGTTATAATTTTCAAATGTTTAACAGCATTGCTTTCATAAGCAAAATGTAACCCCTTTTTAAGCTTTTAAAACAGAGCATGTCTACACCATTATATTTTGTTTCTTATTATGATATAAAAGTAAAGTGCTTAGTATTACACATGGCTTCATGGTATAACTGTCCTTCTCACTAGCACAGCAAAGATTACAGTCTTTAAGGTAAGTTGGCACCAAAGAACAGTGGAAGGAAGCTATTATATATTTCATCTGGACTTTTGTAAAGACAAAAAGAAGTGCTTAACAGTCTAAATTAAGCACTTGACACTCTTTTGTGGTGGTTGCTGACCACTTTTAAAGTTCTAGTGCAAGATTAAACCTTAACAATGAGAGCATTTATTGACAGCTTGTCATGCACCTTTATGACATTAGAAAGTTGCTTAAAACTCCTATATTCACTGATTTTGAAGCTTAATCATGACTGTCAATATACTACAATGATTGCAGAGTATTTACAGCCAGTTTAGCACACCAATTTTCTTAAAGAAGCAAGTAAATGTCTTTCAATGTTGTCAATTCTCAACATTTCCTTATTATGCTTAACTTTAAATTTAATCATAAACTAATAATGCACTTAATGTTATATAACTGAGGCCTAATCGTTTTATTATAAGAAAATGTCCAACTATAAAAATGTTCATCTTATGATTGTGAGGTGATACAAGCTCCATAAAGTAATGGCTTTTTCATATGTCCCTCCATTGTCCATGAAAATTCTTAGTGGTTCTTAATTTAACTGGCTTTGCATGAACCTAACCCAGCCAGCTCAATTCTGTCACACTGGGTGGTTACACCACTTGAAGGAGGTAAGATATAACTAGTGGTCCTCCAACTGTATTGGTTGTTTTTAACTGTGGCACTGTCCTTTGTGTAGCCATTCACTTGGCTGTGGCAGTCATCATTCTAATGCAGGCATTGTGGTCAGTACAGATTGCTCCACTGTTGGCACACTGATCCACACATGCAGATGCATAAACAGTAACAAAAAATCCTAATATACCATAAGAACCTGTCTCTCTCTCCATCTCCTTTGTGGAAACTGCACTCATATTGGCAGTAGGAGGTTCAAGGACTTTGTTAATAATAACTGGAGTTAAAAATGTCTGCATTCTCCACCAGTGTTGAAAATTAATGACACAGAGGGCACCAGTCCTTATAAATAATATAACAGTTTATTAGTTCATCATATATAAGTATAGATAAGTCACGTTCTTACAAATAATATTCAGCCTAGTGGTTTTAACTAAAATACAGATCCAATAACTTTAGTTCAATCTTATATGATGGGACACAGTCTTTGATGGTAGTGTCCGTGAATTCCATCTGGAAGGAATGTGTTCAATGTTCTTCTCCTTTGTTTTGTGTATTTTAATTGATTCAGTCTGATAGAACCTCTGCTCTTGATAGTTATTTCCATTTACCTTCTGAGTTCTCTAACTGGTGAGAACTACCATATTAAGCTTGTGTGTGTGTGTGTGTGTGTGTGTGTGTGTGTGTGTGTGTGTGTGTGTGTGTGTGTGTGTGTGTGTGTGTCTGTGTGTGTGTATGTTTGGAGGTTAGCACTTTCGGAAGAGCTATTACTCAACCTTCTCCAGACAGTCAAAAACACACAGCTTTCTATTTAAATACACAGCATTAATGATCACAATCATTATTAGTGAATAATTCAATTATGGAATTATCCCAAATATTTTGAATTGGAGTCAACACATATAAAAAACTCTAAAAAGATATATATATATATATATATATATATATATATATATATATATATGTGTGTGTATATATGTGTGTGTGTGTGTGTGTGTGTGTGTGTGTGTTGACAAAAGATACTCAGAAATCCTCAAACTATAAACTTCCCACACTCACTAAATTAAATATATATTGTAAAATGTCTTATTATTACATACTAATGCCTAAAATGACACATTGTCTATACAATATTAAAACGAATTACTAACTTTAATGAATACTAAGCTATGAAAATACTGACATAACCACTCAGAATAATAAACAATAAACAATAAGCAATCCCCATAGGCAGATTAATGTAAACAAATTCTAGAAATATATGTACATATATACAATTGCCTTTTAAGAAAATTCTTGTCAACACCTTTTCAGGAAAAATGCTATACAGCCACTAGAAATGGAAAAATTATTACTTGACTACAGTGTATTCAATGTAGTATTCTACCTACGTAATGCTTTTAGTTTTAGAATGCATTTAATAGAGGTGAATTCATTCAACCCTGGGGGGAGATAGGAAGATGTTCTAATTTGCCATAACACTTCTTGTTCTTCAAGGAGCAACTGCCATTGGCCCCCCCTTACATCAACCTGTACTTGGTGTAACACAACAAATAAGAATGCATGATCTGGGTAGTCTACAATATGTTTTGCAAGAGCATTAGTTAAATCTCTCCTACCTATGGCATACAGATGTACGTAAATTCTTTTTCTTAACATCCTTTCAGGTTTTCCTATATAGAAGGAAGGACAATTCTCACACAAGGCAGCATACACCACCCCTTTTGTTTCACAATTATATTTACTATTCAAGTGATATGCTTTCCCCTTAATTTTTACTTTATCACATGGCATGATATATTTACATTGAGAACACCTGCCACATTTAGTCATACCAATGACTTTAACTTTGGCTTTGCCCATTTCGACTAAATTCTTGAGATTAAGCTCTCTTCTATAAGAAAATTTAGGTTGCAAACCAATTGATTTACACAACGCATGATCTTCCAGAATTAAACTCCAATTCTTAACAATAATGTCTTTAATAACTTTATGATCAATACAATATGTAAAGAGAAAACTCAGCCTACAAGACTTGTTGTTATCCGTGATCAAGGTGTTCATGTCAGCTTCTCCTATCCTTTGCATAGTACCTCCACCAAGAAGTGGTTTAAAATGCCCTGATTCCCTCTTAACCTTAACTTCTTTCATTATCTCAATGATGAATTTGTCCGGGTATCCTCTATTAGAAAACATTGTTTTTATATTGTCACGTTCACTAACAAAATCGTGTAGCTCAGAAATCATCCTGGTAGCTCTAACAAACTGCCCCTTCACCACCCCTCTTTTCTGATGGAAGGGGTGGCAGCTAGAGAAGTGGAGGCAACTATTCGAATGTGTAGGCTTTCCATAAATCATTGATTTTAATCTGTTGTTGTCTTTAATCTTTACTAATCTTAACATCAAGAAAATGTATTTAATCTATTCCGATAGTGTATGTAAACTCAAGGAATTCAGTCATCCTGGAAACACTACTTATAAAAGCAGGAATCTGTTCCATGTGTCCTTTCCATATGAAACACATGTCATCTTGGTACCTAGTGTACCAAGCAACGTGTTCTTGGAACATGTAGTTTTTGAAAAGCATATTGTGTTCCCAAAATGCCATTACACTGTTAGCGAAACTACTCTCACAAGGGGACCCCATCGCTATTCCGGTTCTATGGAGAAAAAACTGACCTTTAAAGACCAAATAATTGTTAGATAGAATTAAGTCTAACAAGGTCTCCACAAGATATATATGTGTATTATCTGCTTTCTTAGAGAACATAAAATTCCTGGTCCATTCTATACCCAATTGTTGGGGAATGACAGTATATAGATCTTTAACGTCTATGACCAGAAATATAAAGTCCTCATTATAAGTTACCTGGTTGATATTTTCCAGAAAACTCCAGGAATCCTTACATATTTGTGGTTCATCCTGTATAATGGGTTTAAGTATGCTATCCACATATTTTGCACATGCATAAGTGATGGACCCTCGTCCATCCACAATAGGCCTGAACGGAGGGTCAATCATAGATTTATGCAGTTTTGGAGAATCAAAAATCGTTGGAATCCTTGGGGCTGGCATAGAAAGGAATTGAAGAGTATCAATATCTATGCTACCTTCTGAAAACAAATCATCAAGAACACCTCTGATCTTCTTATATGCCAAATGGACTTCATTTAAACTAGCAGCCATGTATGCTTCAGATTATAAATAATCGACCATCTTATTTTCATATTGGTATTCGTCAATAAACACAAGACCCCCACCTTTATCAGGCTTCATGACTAATTTGACATCGATTCAAAAGAGAAATGAAGTCTAACTCACTTTTGGAAATATTACAATTCCCAGTTCTAACATGCTTGTGGGAGTCTAATCTTGCCCTTAAATCTATCTCACATAGCTTCACAAATGTGTTAAGAACGCAATATAGTAGGGGATTAAAAATGCTGGACACCCTCTGTGTGTTAAGAAGTGTGGGGGTGTTCCCCATATTAAAAGCTAAGTTCAACTTGCGTACAAAAAGTTTAAGGTCAACAACAATTTTAACCAAGTCAGCCCTCTTATCGGGTACAAAGGACAATCCTTTAGAAAAAAATTCAATCAATGGTTGATCTATTGTTAATACAGGATAGTTATATATTTTGAAGTCCCCTTGTTGGCAAATTAGGACTCTTGGTCCTTCAGATACTGGTGCTATCACCCCCTCCATTGATTCTTTCGATTTCTCTGTTGCACCTGATTCCTGTTGTTGGAACGTGTATTGTTGTTGTTCTGCCTGTTCACAACCCTCTGAAAACCCTGCTCATCTTCGGGGTTAATAGGGGGCTCCCTCTGTTGTTGATTGTTTCCTTGTATATTATCATTAACATTATTTCTGATCCGTTCACTCCTTCGAACATGAACAGATTCTTGATTATTTGAATCATCAGTGTCATGAAAACTCACACCCCTACTGGTGTCTTGTTGGACATTTGATATAATGCTGGGAACCAAAGGGGGAGGGGGGTAGGCCTTATTATTTAAATAATCATTAACATCTCTATCCATTTTCCATTTTTTATTTGCTACTAATTTACTTATGGAAGCCTCAGTGCTGGTGAATATTCTTATATAATCATATTTGTATCTTATAAAGTCCACATCCCCCTGTAAACCACTTTCGAGTTGTTCTAAATCCTCTTTTAAGCCAACAATTTCAATGTTATAATAGTTAATGAGGGAGAGTAGAAACTCAAAGCCTTGCCTATCGAACAAGGCAAGTAATTCCTGATGGTATGCGGAATTATCAATCAATCCAGCAGGGTAACGCCATTGGTGCAACCCTTTCGGTATAAATTTCTTTGTAATACATTCTTGGAGGTAAGTCACCTCCAGTTGCAGTTTTCTACAGAGAAAAAGCTTATGGTCAAACATGTTTAGTTTATCAGCAAAAGTACTCACCGGACCTTCAACGTGCATGTCCTCGCCCTCCGGGTGTGTGTTAATGTCAAAGAAATCCTTTTTCTTAAGAAAATTCACCATAGAGGGTAAAGCAGCTGTGTTTAAGTCAGGCAGTTGTTGAGGATTAACATTAGTACGCGAACCAGCTCCTTCTCTGCTCCCAGTAGTTGGTGTCAATAGCCTGCAAGTGCCATTAACTTCCTGCACTGGCTGCTGTGCTCCAAATGCACCGGTGGAAGTTGTAGCGCTAATAGTGTTACCTCCTGAAGGAGATGGTAAATTCTGTACGTTCCGCTCTACGTTAGATTCAACCTTCTGAGATAAATCTTCCACATGAGTAAGCAGAAGGTTAACTAGCATTGTGAGATTACCCAAAGCATTCGCCTCAGTGGATTCAAGACTCGATTAGCGTCTTGAGAAAATAACAGCTGTGAACCAGTCCCATTATGCCCATTTTGCTGTGCCGACGATCCATTTCCACTAGACATGACAAACCAAGTAAAAAGTATGTAAAAACAACTAAGCACAAAACAAAGGTGAGAAACAGTGTTTAACAGCAAGACACGGACTGTTTAATAAATGTTAGCACTTATTTTTGGGATAATTGCATAATTGAATTATTCACTAATAATGATTGTGATCATTAATGCTGTGTATTTAAATGGAAAGCTGTGTGTTTTTGACTGTTTGTCTGAAGGTCGAGTAATAACTCTTCCAAAAGCGCTAATGTTTATTAAACAGTCTGTGTCTTGCTGTTAAACACCGTTTCTCACCTTTGTTTTGTGCTTAGTTGTTTTTACCTACTTTTTACTATGTTTGGAGGTGAAACCCTCCCATGTAGAAAGCTGTTTTTTTAACTTTTCATCATCCCAAATGTAACTTATTGGTTTACATTTGCGATTATTTTTTTACAACAACTTTAGTGGCGATTAATGATAGTCACTGGTGAATTTTTGTAATGTTTTATGTTTTTATCAAAATCACAGTGGAACCATTCATTATAACCTCATATATATATATATATATATATATATATATATATATATATATATATGTATATGTATATATATATATATATATATATATATATATATATATATATAGTGTGTGTGTGTGTGTGTGTGTGTGTGTGTGTATAAAATACATACATACACACACACATATATATATTCTTATATAGTTTATTTAAAGATATATATATATATATATATATATATATATATATATATATATATATATATATATATATATATATATATATATATATATAGATACACTTATGTAGCCTGCTACATAAATTATGTTTTCTGTCAAGTAATTAAAACAACTTGGATCCATAAAAAAAAAACTGTTACTAACAAATCTAAAGGCTTTACAATATCCGTATGTGTACACACCTATCTGTTTTTGTAAAGTTAAGTCTATACCACATCTATTTTCACCTTTGTCAAGTAGATCATTTGAATTAACTCCACTCTTACTAAAAGCATTTGGATTATCTTCATTAATATTGAAATGTCAAATATTAAGACACCAGAGAGACTTTAAACAGCATGTCTAAAAGGCAATAAAAAATGTCATACCCTGCCTACATACCTACCTACCTACCTACCACAGAGGGCACTAGTTCTCTGTGCCACCACTAGACACCAGGAGTGTATGAAATCACAAAAAAGAAGAATAATGTAGAAGTGAGGAAAACTAAGGTTTCAAACTCAGCATACTTAACATTAAAAGCAGCTGCATTAACCTCTACACTCAATGTTAAGGTAGTACAGCAAGGATCTTTTTTCATTAAAGACTGTGACAGTTCATGAGTGTAGAACAGTGTATGTGTTGTACCTTTAAGAAGTGTTTTCAAGGGCAGCATGTGCATATAAATAGCAAGCACGTGCTAGCTTCAGTGCCATTTTGAGAGTGCAGCCAGAGTATGGGCATGTATGAGTGTGATCGCAAGTTTGCTTATAAGTTTATCTAAATTAAAGTTATTAGGCCTCAGTCTTGATGTTTTTGTATGTAATAAAGCTGCTGCAACAGAAACGACAGGTGTTCGTCTGTTTTATCCTGACCAGATGAGTGACAAGGTGTCAGAACTGGGATTCCAGAGACTGCTTTTCAGAGCTACTAGGTGCAGAGTTAACAGTGAAAGTAAACTAAGTGAACTGAGTATAGAAAAGGGCCAGAAATGAACTAAAGGTAATGAAAACTTGCACAAATGATTTATTTTATCAAAAAGATAAAATAGAGCATTACAAGGTCAGAGAAAGTGTATTATTAAGCAAACAGGAGGCACAAAAAGTTTACTAATTAAACAAAATGTTTAAAATTAAGATATTTGATAGAACAATTATCAGAAAAGCACATAGGGGGTTTGGAATTACCTCAAAATTGCAAAAACAAGCATGTTTAAAGTAAAACAACTATGTTTGAGTAAAATGAGCACAAAAAAATGATAAAGGGCATGAAAAGAGATTAAACAAGCAAAATGAATATAATAAAAGGGCAAAAAATGCACATTAAGAATGGATAAACCAAAGTGACTGCGTGTTTTTTTGGCAAATTACTGTATTTTGGCATAAACTACTATTTTGCATTGATTGAAGCTATTGAGTGTATACCTAGAATTATTCAAAGTATCTCAACATATGTAAAAGTGCTTACAGTGTATGTTTATTACTGTGCATTTATTCCAAATGGTTTATTTGTGTGCAAAGTGCAACTATTTCATAAGTGCAGTCTAAATATAGCCATTTTGAAAAGTTTCTTGTGCTGAGTGCATCTATTCACAGATTGCAGCTATTACACATTGTTTCTTGCACTGTACAAAGTTATTTAGCAAAGTACAGCCATTTTGGGAAAGTTTCAGTGTGCTGTGTGCTGTTTATTCACAAAATGCAGTTATTTTGAAATGTTTCTTACTCTGAGCTTCTTCTACCCAGTTTATTTGCAGAGTGCAGTTATTTTGAAATGTTTCTCACACTGATGAGGTGATTTCATACAGTACAGAGATTTCAAGAGTATTCTTGTGCACAAGAGACTTATTTCACAAAGTTCAGTTATTCAGAAGTTTGTTGTGCTATTGGGTATCGTTACAAGTACTGGCATAAATGTCTGGCACATATGTATATGTGTGTGTTCGTGCATACTTGCCAAAGCCTTCACTATGTGTTAATATGGCAAAGGCATTTTGCAGACTAGGCCCACTTGTATCTAATCAGAGTATTTCAGAGAACTGGAGAATATTTGTGCAAGAGTTTGATATTTTTTATATAACCAGCTTATTCTGACAAAGATGCATGGCCCGGGGCATTCATTTTGCTAAACCTAGCTGGGTCAGAGCCCATTGAAAGAGACCATTAATTTGTGTATGCACCAGCAGTATATGAAGGAGAAGGGGAAAACCATCATATTGTTGTACAGGTTGAACCAAGGGAAGACCCCAAGTGTTTGAAATGCAAATTCAGAGAAATGTGCAACCCCCAGACAAATGTTACATGTAAAGGCATTTGTTTTACACAAGAGATCAAAAGCCAAGATAAACCTTTGCAGCTTATATTACTGACCTGAGAAACAAAGCTAAAATGTGTAGGTTTGGTGATTTAAAAGATGAGTTAATAAAAGGCAGACGTGTGTGGCATTAATAGTGCTGCAGTGAGAAAGATTTTGCTTCGTGACAGTGAATTAACACTGAGCAACGCTATTGAGATTTGTCAAGTCCATGAAGTTTAGACAGCATGCAACACATGGCTAGCATAAGCAGGCCCAAGCACATGGCAGCTGTAACCCCTGCTGGTGTGGCAGGTAAAACCAATAGTTTTCCAGCAAGTTCTAAGACTAGTTCAGTGAAAAGGACATGCTCAGTGCAGTACAGGGGTGAGTCAGCAAAACTCAAATCAAGCTTTATTGTTAACTGTTACAATTGGGGTGCCAATCATGATGAGTCTAAAAGAGAAAAGTGCTTAAAATTTTGTCAGCAATGCCACAAGTGTAAAAAATGGAACCATTTTCAAAAGTTTTGCAAATCAAGTAAACCTCACACAGTTATAAAGAAGGGCACTTAAAAAAGCAAGTTGATCACATATAGAGCTGCTACCCTGCTTTCTATGTAGATGGTGCATCAGTAATTGGTGAAAAGGTTGATGCAGTAGATTTACTGGCAACAAATGAAGTGTTTTGTCCTGTCCAGATCAATGATAAAACCACCAAGCTTAAAGTGGACACTGGTTCAAAGTGTAATGTTATGTCAGCAGATACATTTGCTAAGGTGAGCACTGATGAGCAACTTAATGTGGCCAGTTGTTCAAAACATGTTGCTTATGGAGGTGATGAAATTGAAACTGAAGGCTCAGTAGTGCTTTCATGTTATTTGGCTAGGAACTGCTACAGCTAACTATTCTATGTAGTCTGAAGACCTGTGCAGTCATTATTGGGTCTCAGAGACAGTTTGAAAATGAATTTGGTTTCTTTTACTAAAGAAGTTAATCATATAAGCACATGTCCCAGTTCCAGCATCAGTGAAGTTATTTTCTAAGAGTATGCTTATGTTTTTGATGGCAAGTTAGGCAAACTTCCAGTTGTGCATTCTATGAGGTTGGACCCAAGGATCAATCCAGTGGTCAGGCCAGCAAGAAAAGTTCCAATAGCTCTGCAGAATAAAGTCAAAGCTCAGTTGGATAAAATGGTACAGCAAGGTGTAATTTGTCCAGTTACAGAACCTACTGAATGGGTGTTGTCCATGGTAGCAGACCACAAAAAAGGCTCAGACAAAATCAAAATATGCATTTCCTCAAGAGATTTGAACAAAGCATTAAAGAGACCACATTATCCTATGCTCACAGTTGAGGAAGTCACAGGCCTAGTATCAAATGCCACTGCTTTTTCTGCCTTGGATGCAAAACGTTCATTTTGGCAAGTGATACTTCATTGCAAATCTTCACTACTGACTGCATTCATTACCTGGTTTGGCAGATATAGATTCCTTAGGATGCCATTTGGAATAAATTCTGTAAGTGAAATCTTTCTGTGTGCATTGGACCAAATTTTTTCATGTTATCCTTGTTCCATAATATTAGATGATTTTTTTGAGGTAATGGTGAAGCAGAGCATGAGAGAAACCTAAAGACAGTTCTAGACAGAGGATGTGAAGTGAACGTAAAGCCCAATCCCCTAAAGTGGAAATTCAGACTACCAGAAGCTACATATGTGGGTCATTTATTTACTAGCACTGGCTTGTGACCAGACCTGTCCAAGCAAGCAACCATTCCAGAGATGCCAGTACCGGATAATGTTCAAACTCTACAATGCTTTCTTGGTATAGTCAACTATTTAGGCAAGTTTATACCAGACATTAGTGAGTTGACAGCACCTTTGAGAGAGCTAATGTGCAAAGATGTTACATAGTCTTGGCTAGAACAGCATCAGAGAACATTTGAAGACCTTAAGCAGAAAATTGCCACCCCGTCTACATTAACATACTATGATGTCAATAAACTAGTAACTCTTTTCCGTGATGCTTCAAAATTTGTACTTGGTGCAGTTATTCTTCAAGAAGGCAGACCCATAGCCAATGCATCTAGAACTCTTTCCCAAATTGAAATTCAATATGCTCAAACTGAGAAAGAACTTTTGGAAATAGTATTTGCATGTTCAAAGTTTCCTGATTATATTTATGGTCAAGCTATTCAGATTGAAACTGATCACCAACCTCTATTCACTATTTTAAAGAAGCCTATGCATTCCACTCCAGCAAGATTGCAGATATTGATGCTCAAATTGCAAAAGTACAACTTCAAAATGGTCTATCCAAAGGTAAACATCTTTATCTGACTGATACCTTGTCCAGATCACCCAGAAATACAACGGAACAGCTTAATGCAGAGAATTTTAACTTTGATTTCATGGAAGTACATCATTTTTCTACCACAAGACTTGATAAGCTAAGAGATTATACAAAGACTGATCCAGTTTTGCAAAAGCTCAACCACTTCATTAATGTAGGATGGCCGTCGAAGCAATCCAATCTTGTGTACTGCCTGAAATGCAAACTTATTTTCCCCTTACAGAAATGAGATGTTGATGGAAGATGGCTTTATTTTCAAAGGTCCTAAAATTGTAGTTCCTGCTTCCTTACAATGTGAATATATCCAGATTTTGCATTGTGGTTACCCAGGTTCTGAATCCACCAAAAAAATGGTGAGAGGACTAGTATTTTGGCCTTCTCTAGCAAAAGATATTGATAAAATACTTTCATCTTTTTCATTATGCAATAGTACTAAACCACATTTGCAAAAAGAACCAATTCAGCTAAGTCAAGTTCCTGAGCTACCTTGATCAACAGTAGCCACTGATATGTTTGAGTGGAACAATCAGCATTACTTATTGTTGGTAAACTCTTATTCAAACTTGTTTGAGATTGATTTCCTATGTAAACTAACATCCACTGCTGTAATTACTAAGTTAAAATGTCTTTTCTCAGTCTGCAGGAGTCCACAGAAGCTTATCTCTGACAATGGTACCAAATTTACCCTTCAGTTGTTTCAGAAATATGCAAAAGAATGGGACTTTGTACATACTACTAGTAGTCCAGAATACCCAAAGTCAAGTGGACTAGCTGAACGTGCAGTACAGAGTACAACACAATTACTAGAAAATTTAAAGCGTGATAATACTGATGTCTTTTTGAATTTACTCAGTCTCAGAAACATACCCCATGATGACATACTTGGCTCACCTGCTCAGAGACGTCTGTCTAGGCAAACCAGAGCAACCTTGCTTATCAATTCCAGTTTGTTGATGCCTAAAGCTAAAAACAACAGAACAATCAAAGCCCAACTATTTAAAAAGTGTTCTTTCCAGAAGTACAGCTATGATAAAGCAAGCAGATTTCTTTATCCATTGAAAGAAGGAGAGACAGCAAGCAGATTTCTTTATCCATTGAAAGAAGGAGAGACAGTGAGAATACAAACTGTGAAAGGTTTTGACAGGATTGGTCAAGTAACAGGTATATGTGCCAAGCCAAAGTCCTACTTCATAGAATCTGAGGGTGTGGAGTACAGGAGAAATCATAAACATCTTCTTCCTGTATCACAGTCGATATTGCAGCATTTTTCCTCTGATACAGACTCTCGAGCTCAGAGCAATCCAGACAATGTTTCTGTTGTAGAACATGTCTTAACTCCTACTTCCATTCCTAATGATGTTCCTGATCTCCCCAAAGTTGAACATTTAGCAGAGACAGTTCCAATTGTTAGACCTAGTTCTAATTTCTATCTCACACAATTTGGTCGTATTTCCAGACCTTGTGTGAAATGCACAGCAACCTGGACATAGTTGTCTGTATGTATTTAGTTCTGTATATTTACATGCCAAATAAATATTTTGTATCAATTTCATGTCAATTAATGTTGTCAATAATGCATAACTCATTTCTCAAAGAGGGAGGATGTAGAATAGAATGTGTGTGTGTTGTACCTTTAAGAAGCATTTCAGGGACAGCACGTGCATATAAATAGCAAGCACGTGCTAGCTTCAGTGCCATTTTGAAAGTGCAGTCAGAATATGAGCTTGTATGAGTGTGATAGCTAGTTTGTTTACAAGGTTATCTAAGTTAAAGTTATTAAGCCTCAATCCCGATGTTTTTGTACAAAATAAAGCTGCTTGAACAGAACCTAGAGATGTTTGTCTGTTTTATACTGACCAGACAAGTGACAATGAGTAATGGGGGGGGGCAGAACATTTATAAGCATACTTCCCAACCTGATACTGCAAGAAATTGAGACAAAGCCAAAATTAATGGGGGGAAAGACCCATAATTAGGGTGAGATCTTAATTATTTATCTTCTAATCTTATAGCATAACTAGAATGCCAGTTTCTGTATTACCATGCATTTACTAAAGGATGTGAAGTTTGAAAATCAATTGTCTGCCATTTTTACAACTTGCAGTCTTCATTGGTTTGCCAGAAATCCACACATTGTATAATGGTGAGAACAAAACTATGAGGGTGCAATCAGGACATTCTGTGAAAATATTAGCAGCTGAAAGGCATGCCCATAAAAAAATAACAGCAGGAGCATCCTGTCAAATCAAGGACAGTTGAGAAGGATGGGGGTTTATCCACATGAGGTGAGACTTCAGTAAGAACACTAGAAATCACCAGGGAGAATTTTTGAAATTTGACTCAGAGTCACATAAAATCTTCTTTGTCAACCAGTCAAACACAGTAATCCATTGGCTCTGCAGTGACCATTATGAAACTCTAATGACTGGCATTATTGACTGACTGGAATTGTTCATGATTTACGAAGACAGGACATGCTTAACAGGAGACACTGGGGACCTTCTGTCACTTCAGACACAGGTATGGTGTGTGTGTGTGTGTGTGTGTGTGTGTGTGTGTGTGTGTGTGTGTGTGTGTGTGTGTGTGTGTGTGTGTGTGTGTTTGAATGTATGAATGCGTGTGGCAGAGTGAATAAGGGTGGTTGCTTGCTCCAATGTGATATGTCAGCTGCCAGTGTTAGCTACAGCAGGAAAATGCTGATTTGCACTCACAGTAGTTAATGGCAAGTAAGAGACATGGCAATTAACCAATAATGAGGTCTTTCCTCATTGTGGATAATGTATCTCTGAATCAGAAAATACCGCATTGTAGAAACAAGTCATTTCTACTACCGGCATTACTTCAAGTACTAGCTTTCCTTTTGTATTTCTTTGAAAGGCTGAACTGCAAAACGTCAGCCAATGAGAATGCAGGAAAAAGAGCTTAAAACCACATTACATTTTAAATAAAATGCACTAATATTACAGTGTTTTATGAATATTTGATGTCATTTTTAAATTTATTAGTATTTCAGGAAGACAAATGTGAGTAAATATAAAAATGACATCAAATATTCACAAAACTCCTCAGAAACTATCATCTTACGCACCTTTTATGGAAAAGACTGAAAATAAAACTTGATCAGAGATAACCCAATATCACTGTACCACTTCCATTCAGAAAACTAATAATGCTACAATGAATCCATACCATAAAAAAATGGCAGCAAGAGTGCCATTTAATATTATCAGAGAGCAAATCTATTATCTTCTGCAATATGCTCTATAATAGCATCAGTTCCCTTTCCCCAAAGTAACATCAGCCACAAGTGGCATGATAACATTTACCCACAGAATACTATCTCTTCATTCAGCACTTGATGGCTCTTTGAACAGAGAAGAATAGATAATCACAACAATAAACATATAACAATAGGTATGCTTTTCTGGGTCGGGTACTTCTTAATTGTTTAACCAGAACTAAGTTCACTTTTACTGTAATCCATAGTGATTTTTACTATGGCTGTATAATATATACAGGTCTAACAAAACCATTTCAAACAAGCTAGTACAAGAATATCAGAGAACGGTTACATTCATTTTTGGATTGCTACTTATTACTCATTACTGTGCTTTGCTGCAGAATCTTTTCTGGCTGCCATTCAAAAGTAGACTAGCGGCTAACCTGTTTCCTTCTCTACAATGCACATGAATCTCTTCACCCCCTCCCCCACACTAGTTTAACTTATTCACTTCAATGGAGCTCAGGAAGTTTGCACTGCAAGACAGACTCAAATTATGTCCTCACATTTCAAACACATTTTAATATTTCTGGAACCATATGGATTATGAAAGAAGTATAAATGGCAAACTCTTCAGCACTGACTGTTTTTATAATGGTAGTATTCTTTAGGTTCTAGGTTTTAAACAGAATATTATAAGTCACAGTAAGCACAGTAACAATTGCATTTGTAATATTTTGTAAACAACTTACTATATCTCAGCAACCACTCAAGTCACACACACACCATCAGCAACATTTTATTTATCTAGCCGAGAGAGTTCATATGAGGCTAAGGAGTTCTGTCTCTGTTACCTGGTTGTTGAGATATTTCGAAAAATGTGATGAGTATATCTATATAAATTGTCATAAAAATAACAGTTAATATCTATTTACCTGCACTTGACAAAGGTCAAATATTAATGCGGTTGAGTTTGCCATTCTATAAGCTTTAAGATGAAATCTTTTAAAACCTTGTACATAGCATGGTTTTGGAGTTATTGATGCAAATATGAACAAGCAATATTTGATGCTTTGAGGCATCAGTAGGAGTTCACTGCAGATGCACCTGGAGGCGTCACTCGGATGTAATGAGTTAACAATACCACTCATTAAGAAACCTGTGCTTTTCTCATATTTTACTTATTAAAACCATTAGGGGGCAACAAATTATGCAGTGTGACAATATTCAAAAATTATAATTATCCTATTTGGAACAAATAGTCTTTTACTATTGCAATCATTACAAACTTATGCTCAAAAAAGAACTAAATGCACATTTTATGGACTGGCTAAAGTGCACCTGCTAATGTAGGCTACTGCAAAACTAAAGGCACATTTTATCAGCTACATATTGTGCAACTACAAGTCCCTGTTGTATAAATGTTTATAGTTCACTGTCACACTTTGGATAGTAAATCGGAATGACAATCTGTTAGTGATGGAAGTAATCTTACCATATACAATATAAAAATTTTGCAGGTTTGGTGCAAAAGGTGTGTTATATTTGCAATTAATTTTATTGTTAATGGCAGCCACTTGAACATTTTCTAGAATATGAAAATTCCTGACATCATGAAGGACTGACCCCATAAGCTATTATTTTTCCATGCGGAATTCCATAACAGGGGAGCTTTACATGTTGGTTTACAAAGTCCATTGAACATGTGGGCGAAACAGACAAAGGTAGGTTTTGCAAAATAGAACTGGAAACAGTTTCACACCTCATTACTGGTTGTGACATAATAATGGTAGAAGGACTGTATACTGAAAGGCATAATAATGTGGCAAGACTGTTGCACTGGGGATTGTGCAAACATTATAGTATTGAAGTGGCTGAAAAACACTGGAAACATGAGGCACAAAGCATCATAGAAAATGATGAAGTCTATATCACATGAGATCACCCATTACCAGCAGTTCAAAAGATAGATGCTAGAAAACCGGATATAGTGGTTCAAGAAAAGAAGACAAGAGTAGCATTGGTCATTGAAATCGCCACACCCATTGACTACAGTGTCCTGCACACAGAGAAACACAAAGTCATAAAATATCAGGATTTGCAAGCAGAAATGAGAGCAATGTGGAAGAAAGATACCCAGATAGTTCCAATAGTAGTAGTAGTAGGACCAATGGGTCTTATAAAAATGAGTCTACAGTAATATTTAGATATGCTACCAGTACATATGACTCCATACGAATTACAGAAGGAGTCATTACTGTGCACATTATGGATGCTGTGAAGAGCACTTTTGACTGACATCAAAGAGTGAAACAATACTAAGTTCATGAATTTTAATTGTAGTTTGACTTAGGAATGGGGTCCATTCCGTCATGGTATTAGAAACCCAAAAGATTTGGAGAAATTAAAAAAGTGAAGTCTTGTATTCTAGTACAATAATTTGTCAGCTATGTCTCATAGTTGGAATACCTTACACTGAACGTTCATGTGGGTTTGTCCGCGAATTCTGGTCAAGAAGTGGGGAGTTGGTAAGTGAAGAGACAGAATACAAAGTCAAACAAAAGTCAAAACTCCCCCCACATGGGGAGTGCAGGGGGGCTTGCCCCCCTGCCTACAGCATTTAGCTAAGTATAGTTCTTTATTATTATATTTTTGAAATTTCAAACATCGCTCATATGGTGTCGACCATATGGTCTTAAATGTTTGAAACTTTTGAAAATATAATATAGACCCATATACGTAACTATGGCACACTATTTGCAGGAGAAGTAATCATGTATTTTATTATATTACAAAGATTGATTTGTGTGATGTTGCTCTTAGAGACATACAAACATGCAGCCATACAAAGCAATGCAGGCAGTTTCAACAGAAAGTAAGGAAAGCAAAAGTGTAACAGACAGCAAAGGTGTACACATCGTAAATGAAGCTATAGCACAATATACTGGTATCATATCAAAATTGCAAGGCAGAGCAATACAGCTATGCATTACATGTGCCATTAATATGATACTGTCATACAATGACTGAAATAACATGTTGACATCAATCCTTGCCTGCTGTTAATGCCATATAGCAAGGATACAAGCTAGAAAGAGGTGAAAGTCTGAAATAAATGATGAGAATAGAAAACAACTGTTTAATACAAAGTACACAAAGTACTGCATAACAGCACTACAGGGACAGAGAACCAATGGGAGTTTGTGACAGCACAAGAACATAAATGTAGCAAATACCCTGATAAGGCATGTATGTCAAAAGACATATTACAAAAGAATGTTGCTACAACAAAGTTTGCAATGAATGCACCTATATCAACCATGAGTACATACTCACAGGAGAATGGCATTTTACTGTTACATGTGCAGAATGTCATCGCCTTGCATTTAGTCACATGAGCAATGTCAACAGGACAAGTATGTGACAATGGCAGACTGCAAATTATGTCAGACCTATCTGTTACAAAGGTCATACTGGAGCAGAAAAAGCACTCTTATGGGCTACTGTATACAGGTGAGGCAGGCCACATACAGAGTGCAAGAATAATTTAATTACACATCTGAAAAACTGTCAGCATGCTGGTCCTGGTTTCTCATTATTATTATAATCCTACTGCCCCCCTTGTTCTTGGAGTCAGGGTCTGCTAGAAGAGGCTGACCACATCATCGTCATATTTGGAGGCTACAGAGACTGGCATGATTCCCGGACTCTGTAACATGACAATAAGCACAGATCCCCAATTTAGTCATAAAAAAGTATGGAGGTAACAGATAACAGCAGTAAGTGTAAGACTTTAACAGATTAATAGATTGCATACAAAAATTATTTATTACTCATGTGATGAGTCACTCTGGTGTGCATTAATCCATCTGCAATGTTTTTGTCATGATGTGCAATATATATAACCATAACACATTACCTACTTGTCTGTTGAGTCAGTCAGATTGTTATGGACAACATATTTGCAATGCATCCATGTCATATCTAATGTAGTCAGATGATTGAATAACTGGGCCAGGCAACATGTTTATCCCATTGGGTATGAAAACAGATCATTTACATCATGTGACAGTGTAGTGTCTGCTACTATTAAAGGTCAGTAATAAAGTCCGTCAGTAGTAATATGCATAGTAGCAGTGTAACAGAACAGTGCTAGGAGACATCAGTGGACATGTTCGAACAGCATATAAAATGGCCTGTAAAGGAGCACACACACACACACACACACACACACACACACACACACACACACACACACACACACACACACATGCACAAACACACACACACACACACACACACACACACACACACACACACACACACACACACACACACACATAAAAAAGCACATGCACACACAAAACAATATCTGAATATCTGTGCAAGTAAATCACATGCCAGGGAATACTATAGTCAGAGGTATCATTAGTGAATAAATTTGTGCAGTTACAATATATAGCAAGGTATGCAAATATCACTTAACAATGACAGCTGCGCCATCTAACAGCTATAAGCATTTGACATGTGCACAGAAATCAATATGCAGTCAACTATATGATGTGTAATGAACATCAATGATTTCCATACATGATTATGATATCATCACAACACATAGCAATAATCTAGGTTGAACCAAAGGCATAGATGATCATGTCCATCAAAATGGTAAAACAACTTGCACAGTGACATCAGTTTAAAGAAGTCATACAGGATTCAAGGATATTGGATGTAGCATGTGCATGGTTAACCACAGCAGCATGCTGATGTGTGGATAATGTACATAAGTGTTAAATATATATATATATATATATATATATATATATATATATATATATATATATAATAATAAACATCATTATACAAATCTAAAACAACACAGTGTAGGGTGTGAGTAACATGAAAGGAAAGCAGCAACTGCCACATAGAGAAACTCTCACTACAGTAATTAACACCCACATATATGTCAAGGTGTCAGTATGAAAGCAAATTGAAATGATATGACAGTAGTGGTGCAACTTCTAATACATGTTGAAAGACCCTTTATCGAATATATGTTTTTATCCCAATCACTATATATACAAATTCAAGTATATTGTTAGGATGTTTATGCAAATAAGTACACAATTTCATTATGGGTAACATGGCATCACAGAATGTTTATATTACAAAGTGAGTGGGATGTAGGGTCACATATTTTTTACATTGCCCTTTCAATGTACAGCATGGCCATATTATGATATATGTACATAAGGTTCCCCTTCATATGATCAAATTTATCTAAACTCGAAAGTCATAAACTCAAAACCAGAATCTCGAATTTAGAGAAACTCGAACATATGAAAGGGACAAAAAAAACACCTCTCAAATTTTTTTGCAGGGGGGCTTCACCCCCCTGCAGCCACCACGTGGGGGGCTGTGCCCCCCACACCCCCCTACTTAAATATACCTACTCTGAGATTGCACTATAGTGAAGGAAAGGGAAATCTCCCATTCTGTGCTATATGCGTAAGCGCAAAATGGAAGATTTTCCATTCCTCCACTATGGTGCGGTCACGCAACATTCAAATTTAAACTGCTAGAGTACAGGGGACCTGGCCCCCTGCAATAAGGTAAGTTAACTTTTTATTTTTTTAAACCAATTTCGAGTGAATGGAAGTTTGAGATTCTGGTCTCGAGATTATGAATTTTGAGCTTCCATCCATTCCATCTTGTGAAGGGGAACCATACATAACAGTAGTACATAACAATTATTGTCAAATCATGTAAGTATCCCTCAGTCCAAGAGGATTACACAGACAGATGTATCTGATAAGGGGTGGTGGAAGCCACACACACTCTGGCTAGGCTTATAAATGCCCTAGGGCAGATAGCCTAGTACGAACCTATGAACCTATGAACCTATGATATCCTGGAATAGCATATACGTATAGTGGACATCAATGGAAAAGCTACACTTACAGCAAGGTACAAAAATATATGTAATTATGTTAAGTGATCTAAAATCCTACTTGTGCACCTAAACTTAGGTACAAGAATAGTAGAACTCAAGCAATACTCTGCATTACAACTCTGTCACCATCACTGACACTATGAGATGCCAAACACCGATCCAATACATGAACAGACAAAATACGCACACGATGAAGTAAGTTGAGAAGCACTACCATGCATAAAAGTTGCTCACTACATACTGATAAAATAGAAGAATGAGATGTGCTGCGTACACTATCAGCAGCATGTACCAATCCAGCAAACACACATAACATATATATGACATTCACCTCTGATATCACTGTGTAATTAGAACACAGATGACTATCAATTAGGTTTAATCTCACCCTCTAACCTCAACATACCCACTAACAAATATTTAAGCATATTTACGAATTCAGGGTACAGTGGCATAGCTTGGGGGTGGGGGGGCAAGAGCGGCAGTCCTCCCCAGGCAGCACTTTTCACTTTTGGGATTGTCACATTTAGCAGTTTCATTTAAAAAACACTGTTTTCTAAGGGTGTTTTTCTTTAAGAACAATCCCATGATTTGTGCAGTGTGTACGATACAGTGATTTGAAGCACGGGGAATTAACAGAATACAGTGTTTTGCTGCTTCACAAAGTAAGGGAATTGAAACTGCTGCTGCTTAAATTCAAGTAAGGAAGTTTGATTTTTACAGTTGCCACTTCAAGTAAGGGAAGTTTACATCTGCCAACACAAGTAAGGGAATAGGGTGGGTGTAATTGCTGCTGCTTCAAGCAAGGCAAGTAGTTTGATTTTCAAACCCTGTACCTTAGGTACAAGAGGCTGAATTCTCTACCTATACCACCACTTGTAATTCAAGGATTTCAGTCCAAAGCTCCCAACTGTCCAGATTTTCACAGACTTTCTGGAAAGTTTGTCTCATACTTTTGGTCTTTTCCTCTTACAATTTGTGGTTTTCTGGCAAATCAGTGAGACATGAATTCACTGAATAATAACAGCCATTTATGTTCAGTATTCCTATATTTCAGGAAACACATGGTAACACAAAAAGTTTTATCCTAGTAACTTTCTAGGATTATACAAGCGATGTTTAAAATGTGTCCCTGGTTTGGGCCTTTGTCTTTTTCCAGATTTCTTATGTTTTTAATGTTTAAAATGCACAGACACATTGACAAAGTGCTTTTATGACCTGAGTAACTTGTACTAGCTTTATCGGAATTGCTTTTACTGACAATTTTCCAGTTTTACAATTGTGAAAAATTGATTTAGTTTTACTGTTGAACTTCACATTTACCCACACTAACAAACTGCAGCTCCTGAATAACGTTGTCTACAGGATTGCAATTGGAAAACACAACAAAAATTATTTCTCCCAGCAATTAATTAGATTGAACATTACATTTACCTACACTAACAAAATGCAGCTCCTGAATAACATTGTCTACAGGATTGCAATTGGAAAACACAACAAAAATTGTTTCTCCCAGCAATTAATCAGATTTAACTTCACATTTACCTACACTAACAAACTGCAGCTCCTGAATAATGGTGTCTACAGGATTGCAATTTGAAAACACAACAAAAATTGTTTCTCCCAGCAATTAATCAGACTGAACTTCACATTTACCTACACTAACAAACTGCAGCTCCTGAATAACGGTGTCTACAGGATTGCAATTGGAAAACACAACAAAAATTGTTTCTCCCAGCAATTAATCAGATTTAACTTCACATTTACCTACACTAACAAACTGCAGCTCCTGAATAATGGTGTCTACAGGATTGCAATTTGAAAACACAACAAAAATTGTTTCTCCCAGCAATTAATCAGACTGAACTTCACATTTACCTACACTAACAAACTGCAGCTCCTGAATAACGGTGTCTACAGGATTGCAATTGGAAAACGCAACAAAAATTGTTTCTCCCAACAATTAATCAGCGTAGGTTACACACATAAAAAGCATTTGTTAAGCTTTCTCTTAAGTGCTGTGTAATTAAGCAAGTCACCATTTTGGTCAGCCATAGGGCTCTTTTCTACTTGAGTGTTTGCCTTCTTCCCCTGTAACTAAAGTACACTGACTCTTACATTTGTCTCTCTGACCTTAATTTTTACAGGTATAATTTATACCTTTCTGGCTTTCTAACACTCAAGACATAGATTCCTGTTGAAAGTTTTACTTACTTGTCTGACATTTGAACAAGTAACCCTTATAATAATCCTCAGAATTATATACTGTTGGTCTGTCTTTCCTGCTAAACATAAGTAAAATTAAAGTGCTGAATGCAAGTAACATTACAGTGCTGAGTGCAGATTGTGGGCCCTTACATTCAACTTACCTCTGGTGTGGTGTCAGTCAATCAAGGTATTCCTCTAACCACTCCTACTGCTTTCTCCCCCCCCCCTTTCCTCATACAGGTTAAACTGCTACAACTTAGTACAGGCATTAGTTCATCCCTGCTCCGCTGTTGGTCTGTCTTTCCTGCTAAACATAAGTAAAATTAAAGTGCTGAGTGCAAGTAACATTACAGTGCTGAGTGCAGATTATAGGCCCTTACATTCAACTTACCTCTGGTGTGGTGTCAGTCAATCAAGGTATTCCTCTAACCACTCCTACTGCCTTCTCTCCCCCCTTTCCTCATACAGTTCAAACTGCTACAACTTAGTACAGGCATTGGTTCATCCCTGCTCCACTTGCCCTCGCTTTGCTCGGGGTGCGAAGCCCCCCTGCCCCCAAATCCCTCCCACCCTTGGTGCTGCTACATTTATTGGTACTAGACCACACCCCACTTTTTTAAACCAATCAGTAACAACTTGTCACTCAACAGCACCACTCTCAACCTAATACCACCAGTCCTCCAACTCTACTATTCCTTTTGCCTAAGTGTCAAATACCATTCAGTAGGTATGCTATCACCCAAAACAGTCTTATTAACTCTACTTCTATCCCTTTTACTCATCCCATATCTCCTAACAGCCTACAAATATCAGGATCACCTAGGTTTTCACTACCCTAAATTCCAAACATACATCCCATCTACAAAAGATAATAATGCACCCTTACTCACTCCCCTCATTCTTACCTCCTTAACCCCTACATACTACCATCTTACTAGACCTAGTTACATTAGTCATAAAACTAGACACTATTACAAAACTTTATTCAAAATCTTAAAACTCATACTCATGATACACTACAACCTCACAAAGGATGGCAACATCCACCCAAACCCTGGTCCATCCCCACCTGTTGGCCCTAATCCCCCTACTATATCCCCTACCTCCATAGCTCCAACAAATAGACCTCCTAGCTCACTGCTGGCCTGCCATCTAAACATTAGGAGCACAAATAACAAAACTCAGCACCTGCATGCCCTCTTAGCTGTTCATTCCCCAGATATATTATGTCTACAGAAATGTGGCTGAAGCCTGCCACCAAGGACCATGAGATTCTGCCACCAGGGTATAGTATGTTTTGACTAGACCGTACAACCAGAAAGGGTAGTGGGGTAGCCATACTTTACAAGCCTACCCTATCAGTCAGCAGAGACACCCAACAACCACCCCAGTTCAATAATGCTGAAATTCTTATCTCAAAACTGCAAATTAACAAAAGTAAAAATGTATACATTGTCTGTGTCTACATTCCCCCTGGGAGGAACACAGAAACCTTAGAAGGCTTCCTATATTGGTTATCCGATAACCACCCCCAAGAAACAATTGTTCTTGGGAATTTCAACATTGACTGGAACACTTGATCTTGTAGAACCCCCACAACCCATATAAACTTCTATGAATTTACTCAAATCATAACCTCCCCCACCAGGACAGGAAAACCCAATAACAAGGAAAGTACCCTAGACTGGATACTTGTCAATACCCATCTTCAGTCTTATAAATCAGGCACTTTGCCTGATGACCTAAGTGACCACTGTCTCACCTATGTAATCAAGCTCAAAGTAGATTGCTCATACCAACCCACCTATAGAACATTAAGAAACAACAAGAATTTTATTCTCACCAAGTTTCAAAATGAACTTAAGGCATGCAACTGGTCAGTACTAAAAAGTGCCCCCCTAGATGAAGCAGTGGCATACTTTAACACCAAATTCCTTGCTATTCTTCACTCCCATGCTCCCAGCCGCTCTATTAGAACCAAAGTTAATATTGTACCATGGCTTTGTAAAGATACCAAAACCAAAATTTCATTCAGAAACAAAGCATGGGCCACCTACCGAAAAACAAAGACCCCACTTGATCAACTAAGATTCAGACAGCTAAGGAATTACACCAAAAAATCCATAACCTTAGACAAAAAGAACCACTACTATCATCTACTGCATAAACACCAAAACAAACCTCAAAAGTTCTGGGCAGGAATAAACAAACTACTCCACCCAGGCCAAACCACCACTCCACCCCCCTCAGCTTCCCAAAAAAAAAAAAATCCCCAGTAGACATTGCTAATAACTTCAACAGCTTCTTCACAGAGACTATCCAGTCTCTATCCAGTCAACTCTCTCCCAATGGCTCTAATTCAAATGTAGCCACACCCAGTACCCAAACATACTTTACCTTCCAACCTGTTCCTACTCAACTTATTCATGCCCTACTTAAGAAACTAAGACCCACCACCCTGGCTGCCGACTAACTCCCAGCAGACTATCTGCAAAAGGCTGCTGACACTATAGCCTACCCCATCTTTATCTTGATCAACAGAGCTATATCTGAAGCTACTGTACCCACTATATGGAAAATCTCCCACGTCATACCTCTCCATAAAGGAGGTAGTTCCACTGAACTGTCAAACTTTAGACCCATAACTATTCTGTCACCTCTAGCTAAAATTATGGAGAAGTGTGTAAACATACAGCTCATGCACTACCTCACACACAACAAGCTGTTGTCCAGCTTTCAGCATGGCTTTAAGCCACACCACAGTACTACTTCTGCCCTCCTCTCTTTCTCTAATGTCATTAACCACAACCACAATAATAACAAACTATCCTCAGCACTCTTTCCAGATCTATCCAAGGCTTTTGACATGGTTGACCACAAAATGCTTATAAATACCTTGAAGGCCTTCTCCTTAAACAACCATGCACTCCAATGGTTTCAATCCTACCTGCAGGGTAGGCAACAGGCAGTCCTATGGCAGGACAAGCTATCGTCTCACCTACCCATCACATTAGGAGTCCCCCAGGGCTCGATACTAGGACCCCTCCTTTTCTCCATCTTTATCAATGACCTTCATTCAGTCATCCCAGATGCTACCTGCATTCAATATGTGGATGACTCCACATTGATTTGTTCTGACACCTCATTCAGCTACTTTATTCACATTAACCCAAATTACCTTCAATACAGTGGAAAAATTGCTCTCCAGTCAACATCTAATCCTAAGCCCCAACAAAACTAAGTTGCTCCTCTTCTCCCCCACATACAGGAACCCCCTGCCAGCCTTCAACATAACTTCTAACAATGGCACTATCATCAGCCCAGAAGCCCAAACTAAACTACTGGATGTCATAGTTGATAACAACCTGAAGTTTGATGTGCATATCAATCAAACTATCAAAACCATTAATAAAAATCTTGGCTCTCTTTACAGAATCAAACCTTTCCTTACCCCACTTGCTAGAACTGCAATTGCCCATTCCCATCTGCTATCAATTCTTCTCTATGCCTCACCTCTATTCTCCAACTTAAACAAAACATATCTTAATAAACTATCATCCTGCTATAGCCACATTGCCAGATTTGCTACTGACACAGCCTACCGGACACATCACTGTCACAACCTAAATCTCCTAGGATGGTTTGAACTGCCAAGCCTACTGCAGTTCAACCAGCTAATAGTGGCACATAAAGTCCTTTACCAACCAGAAAATGCACCTGCACTAAAAAATATTATCAGCCCCTACACCAGCACCAGGCCACTGCAATCATCCACTAGACTCCTAGTTCAAACATACAAATCCAAGTACTCAGTTGGGGACTCTCTGTTTTGCCAACTCTTTTGGAAAAATATGGAACAGACTCCAGCTGACTTGACCCTAGAACCCTCACTAACTCAATTCAAAAACAAACTCAAGAAATACTTCAAAACTCATTGGTTATGTCCTTGCACTAACCCCGACTAGTGACCTCTCTATTTCTTAGGTGCCTTACCTTCAACTACTTCTAACTTTTTTCTACCACACCATATCAGGAAGGGTCAATTGTATAACTGCTGCTCAGTGTGTCTTAAACCTGAATGTAATGTTATGTATGTTTAACTTTGAAAATAATGTTATGTTTTGTAAAGTGTTTTAGAATAAGTACTATATGTGCTAAATGCTGGTATTGCTTATGACTGTAATCTGCTTGAAATTAGCATTTACTAAATATTCAATGTGTATTATTATCTTGGAGCTTTTCTCCCCGGGCCTCCACTGAAAATGGGCATGTATCCAGTCGGACTATCCCGGTCAACAAATGTAAAATAAATAAATAAAACAATAAAATTTCTTGTGCTGCAAAGTTGAGATATATAGTGGAGTGTCAAGTGGATTTTACAAGGAACTGAGAGCTTCAGGGAAAGAAGTTTAGTGCTGCTTATGTCAAATCTGTTTCTGTTGTTAGCACAACAGGTAATATACTTGCTTTTGATGCAGAAGGCTGTGGGTTCTACTCCCACCATATGTAGCTGATACAGTACTGTGTTGTATTTTAAAAGGGGTGGATGCTACAGTCCTGACAATGGCCTCCTTTGGAGGACATACCTAGTAAGTATGAACCTGGTATCAGTTTGCCATCTATTCCCTATTGCAATATTACTAGTTTATCATTTTTGTAATGAAATATCAGCAATTTATTCTTCAAGGGCAACAGGTACTTTATTTGTAGATGAGACAATGAAATGTAAAGTTGTTTGCGAGCAGCAAACTCTTAGTTACAGATCTCTAATGTGGAATTATTTAGACAACTTTTTCTTCTGCAGCGATTGTGCATATTTACTGATATTGGTGGATTGTAAAGACAGAAGTTTGAACAGACTTTTACATTGAAAATATTCTGAATTGGGCAGTTTTGTCATTATTGGTTCATATATTTTGTTTCATTGCTTATTAGCAAAATGTTCAAAACAAAGTTAAAACATGCTCTAACAAGTGTGCTGTATTATACAAGGAATATAATTTAATACAATCAGGAAAGTGAATCAAAGAACACATGTATGTTTGCATGGTCTTAAATGTGTGCAAGGGGCCTATGATTTGAAAACAGCCCAAAGGTAAATTTTATCCGCCACTGACCAGATGCATTTTCTTTGAATGTGGGTTTCAATGCTGTTTCAGTGAATGTAAGTTTCAAGGGCATAGAAGTTTTAATGCTAACTCTGTTTTCATTGTGAGACTGTATTGTTTTGTTTAGCAAATCATACCTCTCAACCTTAGTACAAGAAATCTGGATGAAGCCCAACAAAATGGGGGGACAAAGGCCCAAAAATAGGGACACATTTTAAATATTACTCTTATAAACATACAAAGTTGCTATAGTAACAGGATTTTATTTAACATACATTTTCTGAAGGATTTGAAGTCTGAAACTCAAATCTATGTCATTATTTAATTACTTCAATCATCAGATCATCCCAGCAATTTGCCAGCAAACTACAAATTTTATGAGGAACAGAACAAAATTATGAGCCAAAAATCTGGACATTCTGCACAAATCTGGACAGTTGAGGGGTATGTAGCAAATGTCTATCAGTGTTTGTGCTATAAAATTTAAAATCAACGTTTTAAATGAAATCCAAATGATCACTGTAGAAGTAAAGAGTAAAGCAGTATGCACATTACAGTGCTTATGGTAAATGGGGAGAAATAGGCAAGCAATGGGACACTGGAATGGCTGCAGGGGGAGAGGGCTGTGTATGGGTGGGCCCCATTTGACCATGATTTTGTGAGGGGGAGGGGCGGCAAACTCAAAGACAGCTCTGCATGGCACAAACTCTAGCTATGCCACTGCCAGGGTACCTAAAATAATGTGCAGAGCAACTGTGATACATTCTAATTTAACACGTAAGGCATTCACCCTGATGCACAAGCTGTTACCTTTACAAACACATATACGTATTAATGCTATTCCTGATATACACAGGTTTATATATGTAGATATCCTGACATATATACAAAAGGAGCAGACCTCCAAATGTAAACATACATGAAAGAGTTTAAAAGCACCATTTGGTAGCCCAAAGCAGAGTATGAACTTAAAATAGCCACTAAAATCAAAAATAACTACAAATCATACTTTAACTATGTCAGTAAGTTAAGATCTAACACCCAACAGTGTTTGGAGCTTGGCCATAACAATACTGCATTAGCTGACATAAAAGAAATAGCCAATATCCTAGCTAACAAATTTAGTGCAAATTTTACTCCACCTCCTGTTACAGCTATCCCACAGATTTCACAATTCCATCCACCCCCTTTAATTACTATTGAGCACATTTTCTCAGCCATTTCAAAAACAAAGACTTCATCCAGGAGTCCTGACAATATACCAGGTTGCCCAATTATCAGTGCCAAATATGGCCTTCCTGAACATCTACTTAACCTCTTTAATCTAAGTCTCTCCACTGGTTCCATTCCTGGAGCTTGAAAAACAGGCATTGTAATGCCATTACATAAGGGTGACCCAACCATAGACTCTGTTAAATACAGACACATTGCTCTCGCTAGCCTAATATGCAAAGATATGGAACACATTATATCAGACTTCATTAATCTGGACATTGAAAATTTCTTAACCATGGGCCCTCATCAATTAGGCTTTATCAAAGTAAAGCCCTACCTCTTTAACCTCGTTAATTTGTTTGAAAAAGTAACTGCAGCAATGGATAGTGGTTATGCAGTGCATACAGCATATATGGACCTGGCTAAGTCCTTTGACATTATTACCAATATAGGCATTATTGATAGACTAGAACATCTGAATATGAATCCTTATATAGTGCAATGCATGTCTAACTGGCGGTCTGACAGAACCCATGTGCTTGGAGTAGCAGGTGCCACTTCTAAAACCAAAACGTTGCCAGTTTTTGTACCATAGGG
This sequence comes from Protopterus annectens, assembly GCF_019279795.1. Classification (NCBI taxonomy): domain Eukaryota; kingdom Metazoa; phylum Chordata; order Ceratodontiformes; family Protopteridae; genus Protopterus; species Protopterus annectens. Next base: position 801,032,798 of record NC_056727.1, read on the forward strand.
GACCCTCTCCTATCTGACATATGTCTAAGACCTTCATCCCAACATTTCTGGCTTGTGGTTAACTAAGTTTGCAGATGACTCTAAATTAGGTGTTATTATAATTTTTTCAACTGACTCATGGTTGCTCCAACATGGCTTACACCATGTTAACAACTGGTGCAAAGACAATGGTCTCAAATTAAATTAAAAACATTTAGTATAATTAATTTTGGTAAACAAAACAAGCTCCCTTACATTGAAGCTCATTGTATCAGTGGCAGACCTGCAAGCAAATTCTGTAGATACAAGTTCATCCTTGGAGATCCCTCGGAATCTGGCTCCATACATCAATCCGTGCAAAGTTTTGTTGATGTGCATGTATCCTCTGCTGATATCCCACATAGACTGTCAGCATCTGGATGATCTCCTTGTCAGCCAATTGATTGCTTGGATACTAATCTGCCTCCTCTCCATAGACATCAGCTTCAAATGGTAGGAAAAGGTTTAGTACAATGTGTTATAAAAAATGTTTACTGAGGTACCACTCCGTTCACAGGTAGCAAGGATATGATCTGGAAATGTATCAGTTTCACATTTTAAAAGAGGCACATATAGCATAGTAGCAGTCTACAGGTGGACATTGGGCCCATGTTCCAGATGTATGCATTCATTGATAATTAGTGGGCTTTAGCAATCAGCACTGTACACTTATCCTGAGCTATTGGTTAATGCATCAGGATTCAAGAACTTAAATGGACATTCACTGATGATATCCCAAACATTGCATGCTAATGGAACTCATTATTTTTTATATGATTCAAATGGTAATTAATAACTGTTTACACTGAGATAATCTCACTGTTGGGTATAGCTTCCTGAATAAAACTATAAGCATAAGGTAAGCCGCCATGTTATCAGTTGCTTGTGTTTTCATTGTGAACTTAATGTTACTCTCTGATGTTCTTAGTGTCCTGTGTTTACCTTGTAACTCATATTTCAAGTAGTTTGAAATTTAAAATCATCTAAACATCAATATGTCGAATTACGTGAAGGATAGGGGTGGCCTTCTCACATATGCATGCATATGGATACGTGTATTTCATTTCCAGGGAGGGTTTCTCCATAAGCAGATTTATGGATACAATCACACCAGCTCCTGTGAACTGTGGAAAGTGTTGGGATCTGCTGCATATACCAGTAATTAACTGTTACCTGTAAGTCTATAATTTTGCTTGTGAATAATGTTGATTTATAGGAGTGTCCACAAGTTGTAAGTACAGCTTATAATTTGCGGATATTCAAAAATACTTATTCCTATATTGGAAGCTGTTATGCCACTCAATGGGTTTGTGGTGATATCCAGATGAGTTAGCCTATTACATTGTTGTTGTTTTCAGATCTAGCCATTGCAGCTAAGATGCTCGTGTTCATATTCTTTAATGTTCTGGGGTGCTGTTTGACACATACAGCTACATATGTTAGTTACATTTGGGTAAATTATACAATTGATCTTTGCTAATGACTACATTGACATCTGTTATATATCTGCAATCAATGGCGGATTTAGGGTTTTGTACATGGATGCATGCCTCCCCCTTTTGCTATATTCATCTATGTGTAGTAAAAGCATGGTTCATAGGTTCATAGGTTGGTACTAGACTATCAGCCCTAGGGCCTATCCATGCCTAGCCATAACAAATTCCCTGGCTATTTCTTCCCACACTATTTACATCCCTGGACCCCTGTCTAGCGGGGTGACTGATATGATCCTCAGGGTGAATTTCCTTTCTCCCATCCAATCATCAAGATTCCTTTTGAAGAGGGCCAAAGAGGCACTCTGCTTGACATGTATGGACAATCTATTCCAGAGTCAGGGGAGTCTCTGGGTCAGGAACCTATCCCTCCAGCATGTTTTGTTTATTGTGATGACAAGGTTTAGATCCCTGGAGTGTGTGGCTCTGAGGGATTGGGATTTCTTTAAGTGTAGCATGCCCAACAGCTCTGGGTTTGACATGGCCTTGTATGTTAAGCAGAAATCGCCTCTGTGTAGACGATATGCAACAGAGAATAGCTGGAGTTTTTTAAGGCGGTCAGCGTAGGGCATCTGCTTTAGGCCTGTGATTCTTTTTGGGAGGTATTTCTGCTGCCTTTCCAGTTGTTGCAGATGTCTTGAGGGTACATACCAAATGGGGCGTTGTATTCTATAATGGGTCTAGTGAGAGATGAGTACAGTGGGACAATGACCTCCTTTTTTCTGGATGAAAAGCCCTTAGTGAAGAAGTGTGCCACATAGAAGGATTTCCTGATGGTTGTGGCAATGTAGTTATTGAAGGTGAGACCACTGTCAACCTGTGTCCCTGAGTCTCTTATCACACTTTCGGTGTTTAGTGTATTGCCACCTATATGGTAATTCACGGGTACATGTTTTTTCCCAAAGGGGATAACTATACATTTCTTGGCATTGAGCTTGAGCCCATGGCTCTGGCACCAAGCATCTGTTTCTGTAAGGCCCTTTTGTAGAGTATCCATATAATTTGGGGATTCAGTAATGGCTCCCAGTTTGCAGTCATCTGCAAACTTTGTTAGACAGAGCCCCTTAGTGTTAGCCTATACTTCAGAGAAGTAGATGCCAAATAAGAGTGGTCCCAGGACTGAACCCTGAGGTACTCCACTTGTCACTTGTCTGGAGGTGGATTTGGAGATGGCTACTTTTACAGTGTGGATTCTATCAGTAAGCCAGTTAGCAACCCATTGGGTGACGTAGGGATTAATGCCCAGCTTAGTAAGTTTATCTATGATTCTAGAGTGGGGGATGGTGTCAGAGGACTTGGCAAGGTCTAGATAGGCTGTGTGGACCACTTTACCCTTGTCCATGGCTCTGGAGACTGATTTGAAGAAGTCAGTCAAGTTCAGGAGACAAGATCAGCCCTTCACGAACCCAAACTGTGTGGGATCCAGTGTTTAAAGGTTGTCACTGTCTTTGTTTATAAGTTCCATGATAATATGCTCCATGGCCTTGCAGATAAGGCGCATGGAGTGGGATAACTGTAGCTCTGCGCCACTCAGTGGGCACAAAACCTGAGGTGAGGCTATGATTAAACGTGATACTTAAGTGAGGTGCCAGTCCATATTGTAGTTCATGTAGTACACAGCCCGGGATGTCATCTGGTCCCATGGATACTGTATTCTTAGCTTTGGAGAGTGCGCTTTTTACCTGTGTTGCCGTTATTACCGGAATTTGGCAATCTTCCGGTATTGAGACAGGCCATTTAGGGGGTGAGAGGGGGGTGAAGCTGGCACTGAATTGATCTGCCAGGATATTGACAATATCCTTAGGATCAGTGTATTTAATGCCATTCTGTTTTAGCTCAGAGCAGATCTGAGCATTGTCATTTAGATTCTTGACATAGTTATAGAATGCCTTGTGGTTGTCTTTGGAATCTTTGGCAGTTTTATTTTCGTAACTAGCTTTGGAGGATTTTATGAGGGATTTCAATTTCTTACTGAGGCTGGTAAGGGAGTTTTTTGCATCCTGGGATTTTCCTCTTTTCTGCAACAGTTTCTTCCTTTTGTTGTAAAGTTTGTTTATGGCAGGGGACCACCAGATTGGCTTCCTTTTTTTGGATGAGAGCATCTTGATTCTATTTGGGATGGCACGACTCATGCATGACTGGATGTGCTCGTACAGTGCCTTAGTGTAGGATTCAGCAGTTGAACTTTCAGTTCCCATCTGCATGGGTGTCATGAAGTTTGTCACTTCTGACTTGAGTAGCATGAAGATGGCTTTGGAGAAGTATTTTATGGAGGTTTCTTTACTTGGGGGTGGGGGTGGGATGTGGACATTAAGGGTGATTAGCTTATGGTCAGACCTGACTAACAAGGGGTGACCATAGGTGTGGAGCATCAATTTCCCATGTTGGTAATGACCAGGTCTAGGATATTGGAGCCCCTGGTGGGACTATGGATTAGCCAATCCAGGGTGTTGGAATTTATGAATTCCAAGAACCGTTGGGCAAAGGTTTTGGTACATGAGTAGTTTTCCCAGTTAATGGCAGGGTAGTTAAAATCACCCAGTATTGGGGTGTTTGGTTCTATCTTAATATTTTCCAGTATGTTTAAAAAGGTGTAGTGAGAATCTTGGGGTATTGAGGGGATCTGTAGCAAGCTACAATTTGGATTGCAGTCTGACCTAGTGTTAGTTGCACCTGGAGAATTTCAGATGCATTGTGTTGGGCAACTAGCCTGGTGGTGTGAATATCCTTGGTGAATATTGACACTCCTCCACCTTTATTGTTTCGGTCCTGGTTTGCTGGCAGAAATGTGTGGTAAGAGTTGTAGCCTGGTATTGCAGGGGTGCTCTCTGGAGCCTTGAACCAGGTCTCAGTTACTGCACAAATATCGATGTTCTCCATTTTTAGGAGTGCCTCGAGAGAGTGCATTTTGACGTTTAGACTTCTAGCATTGAGTAGCATTATCTTCAGATTTTGCATGCTTGTACCTGTTACGGTGGTGTTTTTGTCCTTTGAACTTTGCCTAAAAAATGCACTATAGGTGTGGCAAGAGACTTAGCCAGTAACCTGAATCCCAGGGGTGACACATGCAGACCATCTCTGGCAAAGCATTGTGATCTGTCGATCATGTCGTCCCAGATAGACAGATACTGGATCCCCTTTGAATAACACCAGAAGCTTAGCCAATTGTTGAAGTCAATCATTTTGTCCTTATATTGTGGTATAATTCTGGGCAAAGGCAGGATGCTACTCAGGGCTAGGGTCATACCTGCCTGGGCCACATGATCCTTGAGCTCTTCCATGTCTCTTTTCATGTAGTCCAGGGAGGTACGTCTCAAGTCATTCACTCCAACATGGACAATGACAGAGTCATATTTGTACTTGTTGTGGAGTGACTTGAGTGCATGCGTTATGTGGCAGATCCTGGCACCCGACATGCAGCTGACTTTAATTTTCTTCTTGTTCAACCTAGTGAGTGGGACATCAGTGTGCTGGCGTATAGAGTCACCCATGACTAAAGTGTTAGGTACGTTGTCTTGCCTTAGGGGCTGTTGCTGGGTGGCACACTGGTGTGAACTATGTGACACTTTGGTTGTGATTGTTATTTGTTTGCGTTTCAGCTTCAGAGGTCCTTGTTGCTTGGGTAGGTTACAGTTAAGGGCCTCTGCATATGTGAATTTAGTGTTGCTATTTGCGTTTCAGCTTCAGAGGTCCCTGTTGCTTGGGCAGGTTACAGTTAAGGGCCTCTGCATATGTAAATTTAGTGTTGCTATATGTGGGTGTTGGTGGTGTGGATTTAGAAGGGCTATGTATTGCTTGAGGTGTAGTGTGGGTGTTAACCTTCTCCTCTTAAATGTCTAGCACAATCTTGGGTGGAGAGAGTTTTGCTTCAATTTTGGCTATGTAAGTGCATGTCTCGCAGGATGTAGTGTTGGGTGGTAGGAGGAGACGGTTGTCTGTGTACATGAGGCAATTGCTGCATTGCCCCAGTATGCCCGGATTCACCAGGTGGACGGGAGAAATCACCGGAAGCTGACCCTTGGACATGTTTGGTTTGGTACCAAAATAGAAAAAGGAGAAAAAAAGTTCAGCAAATCTTGAGACTTGAAACATGTACCACTAAAATGGTTCATTGGCAGTTCAATTTCAGACTTAGTAACTTCTGCTGAGAAAGAGAGAGAGTGAGAGAGAGAGAGAGAGAGAGAGAGAGAGAGAGAGATTGCATCTGAACTACAAATTCCAGAACACATTTGGCCTTGATATTTTTAAAATTTTTAAAAAAATGTATTAATAAATATCCACAGAGTGTGTTCCTGCAGTGTTTATTTAGATTGTTTATTTCAAAATAGATTTGCACTTGAGTTTTTTTTTTAATTCCTGCAGTAGGTGGCCTTTGACCCCTGCCACATTCTATAGTGATCTTCTAGGTGCATGGATGCCCAAATGTTATTCTACTTCAGGGGCTCAGATCTCTGTCTGGGTGACTATAGGTCATACCATTACTGATTGCCATTCAGACCTATCAGACCCTAGAAAGGGAAAAGATGAAAGATAGACAGAAGAGGGAAGAGGAGGATCACACATGACCCAAAGCTGCTCGTACTTGACTGTTAGACTTTCATAAGCCTTTCTTCATGTCTTCCTGGCTACTGATGTCTGCTTCTTTGGGATCAATTCAGTATTGGTGGGAGCTGGGTGGAAGTGAACCTTTAGCCTGTTTCCATAAGACTGTTACATTTGCTGCAGTGTTCATTTATTGTATAAAAAATAGACATCTGCATGCAATCTGTGTGTGTGTGTGTGTGTGTGTGTGTGTGTGTGTGTGTGTGTGTGTGTGTGTGTGTGTGTGTGTGTGTGCATATGCAAATATGTGTCATATGCTGTGATTCAGGTTTGCTCTTGGATTAATGGGTGCAGTCATCTTTTCACCATTGTAAGGAATCCTTGCATTTCAGTGTTTAGATGTCATGTAAATCTCCTCCTATCCTTTAAAGGTATTTTTATCAGATGCTGCACATCGTGACCCTTATTTTTTTTTATTATTGTTAAAAGAAGTAGGAAATGAGAGTGTAGTAAGTAAAAGGGTAAATTGGCTGATGAATAACTAAAAAAAAAAAACGAGGGGACTGCAGTGGTGTGTGGGAAGACAGAAAAATGTACAGAAATCTTTGCATATGCTTGTGATATTTTGTGCACAGTCTATTTGTTTTGTATATATGTGTAAATGCATGTTATGGTTTGTTTTGACTAATGAGGAGGCACACTGTGTATATTCATGACAGCAGCTACTTGAAATTTAGGACTGTGGCCATTTTTAACTTGAATTTCATCTCAATTTTACATCAGAGGGATACTCAGAAGGAGACAATTTTTTGGTGGTGGGGCACTTATACCCAGGTATGATTTACGTATCATCACAAGCATTTGTCTCTGCAGTTTGTGTACTGCTTCTTTTGTCAGGCATTGCTTACTTCAACCTTGACAGAAAAGAATAAGACTGACCCCAAGATTCAATAAAATTCATGTAGGCTCCATGTAGAGCCTACACAGAATGCATCTGTGTACCTGGCCATGGTTTCTCCCCAGCAGCGCACCATACATACATATTAAATAGGGCACGCTGCTGAGGGAGATCACAGTAATATGGATATTGAATCCTTGCAAGCAGCAGTGCAGAGGCAGTCCATTAGTTGTGGACTGTCCAAAAAATGACCGGACAGGTGGTAAGTACAGGACAGTATTTTTTTTTTTTTATGTGTTTTCATGGTGCGGCACAGGGCTTAGTGATGCGGAGACCCAATTATACATATAAACCTGACATCTGGTATATATCTAAAAATAGAAACCAGATGTAATCAGTCATTTATTTATTTATTTTTTGTCTCTCCCTGTTTGCACAGAGCATTGTGATGTTTAGCAATGCCATTAGACATATAAAATAGAAACTGGATGTATTTCATTTTTGTAGTTGTGTTGTGCTTAGCAATGCGTAAACCCATGCAGCTTTGCTGTGCAACGCTAACAGGCATCTTAGTATATGTGAAGATATACTGCTTCCTTGTACTATCCCAGTGGCTAGATAGGCTGAGTCATAGGTTCATAGGTTCATACTAGGCTATCTGCCCTGGAGCATTTATAAGCCTAGCCCGATTGTGTTTGGCTTACGCCACCCCTTGATTTGAGTATACTGTGCCCTTTTTAAAGTTTAGTTCACTGTGCCTCTGTCTAATAGTGACACGGAAGTAATCCCTGGGGCAAACCTACGATCCCCCATCCACTCATCAAGATTCTTCTTGAAGAGAGTCAGTGAGGTGCTCTGCCTAACATGAGTTGGAATTCTATTCCAGAGTGAAGAGAGCCTCTGGGTTATGAATCTGTCCCTCCAGCATGTTCTATTTATTTCTGTGCTGAGGTTCAAGTCCCTCGAGCACATGGCTCTAAGGGATTTAGATTTACTGAGGTGGAGCATGTTCATTAATTCTGGGTTGGACATAGCTTTATATGTCAGGCATAGATCGCCTCAAAGTAGGCGGTATGCAACTGAGTAGAGCTGGAGTTTTTTTAACCGAGCAGCATATGGCATCTGTTTGAGACCCTTGATCCTCCTGGTGAGGTACTTTTGGGGTCTTTCTATTTGCTGCACGTGTCAGGTAAGGTACATCCCAAAGGGGGCATTGTATTCTATGATGGGCCTGATGAAGGATGAATAAAGGGGCACAATTACCTCTCTTGATCTAGATGTGAATCCTTTCATGATGAGGTGGGCTATGTAGAAGGTCTTTCTAACCACTTTGGCAATGTGGTTGTCAAAGGAGAGATTGCTATCAACTTGGGTCCCCAGATCCCTAATTACTTTCTCTGTACTTAATGGGTTACCACCTATGTGGTAATTTGTGGGCACATTGTTTTTGCCAAAGGGTATGACTATATACTTTTTGGCATTTAGCTTTAGACCATGGCTCTGGCACCAGTTATCCATCTCTGTGAGACCTTTTTGAAGGATGTTTGTGTCAGCTGCAGAGTCGATTATGGCGTGCAGTTTGCAGTCATCTGCGAACTTAATGAGCCATAGTCCTCCCACGTTGGCCTGTACCTCAGAAAAGTAAATACTGAACAAGAGAGGTCCCAGGACAGAAACTTGTGGGATGCCACTTTTGACCGGTTTTGAGTCTGACATGGCTCCAGCAACTCTGACTCTGTGGGTTCTGTCTTTGAGCCAGTTTGCGACCCATCTTGTGACATAAGGGTTTATATTTAGGCTGGATAGCTTGTCTATGATGCCCGAGTGGGGTATTGCGTCAAATGCCTTTGCGAGGTCCAGATAGGCTGTGTGGACTACCTTCCCTTCATCTATGGCCTTGGTGACTGTTTCGAAGAAGTCGACCAGTTTCAAAAGGCAGGATCTGCCCTTGACGAAGCCAAATTGGGTAGGATCTAGTGTCTGTAGGTCCCCAATGTCTTTGTTTATGAGTTCCATGATGATCCTCTCCATAGCCTTGCAGACTAGGCTAGTCAGGCTTATTGGGCGATAGTTTCCAGGGTCCGCAGAGGCGCCACCTTTGTAGAATGGGACACTGTTGCTGTACGCCATTCTTGGCTGTCAGTAAGCCTGGTGGTATTGGAGAGAGAGCGAGCTTTTGGGTGGAGAGGTGGGGTGTGCAGTAGTCCAAAGAGTTTGTTGGACACCTGGATAAGAACTAAAAACCTGGGAAGAGCAGAGTGATTAGAAGGGCACAGAGTGTAAGTCTGAGGCTTGGTATCTGGTGGCTAGGGAACTTACCTGTGCTACCGGTATCCCCCACACTGGTGAACAATGTTGTCACCACTATGATGATCTGAAGCATAGGAAGATGGGAAACTTGGAAACTTAGAATCATAGGATCCTAGGATTATAAGAAGTTACTAGGCTATTGGCCCTAAAGCCCTTACAAACCTAGCCAAGAATTTACCCCATGTTCCAACAAGTAAGCAGCCTATGCCACTGCCTAGCAGGGACACAGGTGAGATCCCAGGGGTGAATTTTCTATTCATCATCCAGTTATCCAGGTTCTGCTTAAAAAGGGTTAATGAGGTGCTATGCTTGATGTGTAGAGGGAGACTATTCCACAAAAGGGAAAGTCTCTGGGACACAAATCTGTCCCACCAACAAGTCCTATTGATGTCACAGATCAGGTTGAGGTCACACGTACCAGAAAGGCTCATCCAGACTCTGCTACACTTTGCTGTGAAGGAAAGGTTAGTTTGCTTTTATTTTTTGTATTACTGTATTGCCTTTCTATATTTTGAATACTGTAGTTTGTTTTCTTTACCTTGTGTTTTGCTTGCATTCTGTTTTAACAGCATATTAAAACTTCAAAAGAGACCGCAGCTCTCTCTGTTCTGAGTCAGGCAGAAATAAGAACTGATTAATTAAGGACTCATTCATAAGACGGAAGAGGTCACTTAAGTTTAATCACTTGTTAACAGAGGGGGTGGAGCTAGGAACTAAAATTTCTATTTAAGGAGTAAACTAAAACATTTCAGAGCTTTACCAAAAAGGCTCATCCAGACTCTGCTACACTTTGCTGTGAAGGAAAGGTTAGTTTGCTTTTATTTTTTGTATTACTGTATTGCCTTTCTATATTTTGAATACTGTAGTTTGTTTCTTTACCTTGTGTTTTGCTTGCATTCTGTTTTAACAGCATATTGAAACTTCAAAAGAGACCACAGCTCTCTCTGTTCTGAGTCAGGCAGAAATAAGAACTGATTAATGAAGGACTCATTCATAAGACAGAAGAGGTCACTTAAGGTTAATCACTTGTTAACAGAGGGGGTGGAGCTAGGAACTAAAATTTCTATTTAAGGAGTAAATTAAAACATTTCAGAGCTTTACCAGAAAGGCTCATCCAGACTCTGATACACTTTGCTGTGAAGGAAAGGTTAGTTTGATTTTATTTTTTGTATTACTGTATTGCCTTTCTATATTTTGAATACTGTAGTTTGTTTTCTTTACCTTGTGATTTGCTTGCATTCTGTTTTAACAGCATATTAAAACTTCAAAAGAGACCACAGCTCTCTCTGTTCTGAGTCAGGCAGAAATAAGAACCGATTAATGAAGGACTCATTCATAAGACAGAAGAGGTCACTTAAGGTTAATCACTTGTTAACAGAGGGGGTGGAGCTAGGAACTAAAATTTCTATTTAAGGAGTAAACTAAAACATTTCAGAGCTTTACCAAAAAGGCTCATCCAGACTCTGCTACACTTTGCTGTGAAGGAAAGGTTAGTTTGCTTTTATTTTTTGTATTACTGTATTGCCTTTCTATATTTTGAATACTGTAGTTTGTTTTCTTTACCTTGTGTTTTGCTTGCATTCTGTTTTAACAGCATATTAAAACTTCAAAAGAGACCACAGCACTCTCTGTTCTGAGTCAGGCAGAAATAAGAACTGATTAATTAAGGACTCATTCATAAGACAGAAGAGGTCACTTAAGGTTAATCACTTGTTAACAGAGGGGGTGGAGCTAGGAACTAAAATTTCTATTTAAGGAGTAAACTAAAACATGTCAGAGCTTTACCAGAAAGGCTCATCCAGACTCTGCTACACTTTACTGTGAAGGAAAGGTTAGTTTGCTTTTATTTTTTGTATTACTGTATTGCATTTCTATATTTTGAATACTGTAGTTTGTTTCTTTACCTTGTGTTTTGCTTGCATTCTGTTTTAACAGCATATTAAAACTTCAAAAGAGACCACAGCTCTCTCTGTTCTGAGTCAGGCAGAAATAAGAACTGATTAATTAAGGACTCATTCATAAGACAGAAGAGGTCACTTAAGGTTAATCACTTGTTAACAGAGGGGGTGGAGCTAGGAACTAAAATTTCTATTTAAGGAGTAAACTAAAACATTTCAGAGCATTACCAGAAAGGCTCATCAAGACTCTGCTACACTTTGCTGTGAAGGAAAGGTTAGTTTGCTTTTATTTTTTGTATTACTGTATTGCCTTTCTATATTTTGAATACTGTAGTTTGTTTTCTTTACCTTATGTTTTGCTTGCATTCTGTTTTAATAGCATATTAAAACTTCAAAAGAGACCACAGCTCTCTCTGTTCTGAGTCAGGCAGAAATAAGAACTGATTAATTAAGGACTCATTCATAATACAGAAGAGGTCACTTAAGGTTAATCACTTGTTAACAGAGGGGGTGGAGCTAGGAACTAAAATTTCTATTTAAGGAGTAAACTAAAACATTTCAGAGCTTTACCAGAAAGGCTCATCCAGACTCTGCTAAACTTTGCTGTGAAGGAAAGGTTAGTTTGCTTTTATTTTTGTATTACTGTATTGCATTTTTATATTTTGAATACTGTAGTTTGTTTCTTTACCTTGTGTTTTGCTTGCATTCTGTTTTAACAGCATATTAAAACTTCAAAAGAGACCACAGCTCTCTCTGTTCTGAGTCAGGCAGAAATAAGAACTGATTAATTAAGGACTCATTCATAAGACAGAAGAGGTCACTTAAGGTTAATCACTTGTTAACAGAGGGGGTGGAGCTAGGAACTAAAATTTCTATTTAAGGAGTAAACTAAAACATTTCAGAGCTTTACCAGAAAGGCTCATCCAGACTCTGCTACACTTTGCTTTGAAGGAAAGGTTAGTTTGCTTTTATTTTTTGTATTACTGTATTGCCTTTCTATATTTTGAATACTGTAGTTTGTTTTCTTTACCTTGTTTTTTGCTTGCATTCTGTTTTAACAGCATATTAAAACTTCAAAAGAGACCACAGCTCTCTCTGTTCTGAGTCAGGCAGAAATAAGAACTGATTAATTAAGGACTCATTCATAAGACAGAAGAGGTCACTTCAGGTTAATCACTTGTTAACAGAGGGGGTGGAGCTAGGAACTAAAATTTCTATTTAAGGAGTAAACTAAAACATTTCAGAGCTTTACCAGAAAGGCTCATCCAGACTCTGCTTCACTTTGCTTTGAAGGAAAGGTTAGTTTGCTTTTATTTTTTGTATTACTGTATTGCCTTTCTATATTTTGAATACTGTAGTTTGTTTTCTTTACCTTGTGTTTTGCTTGCATTCTGTTTTAACAGCATATTAAAACTTCAAAAGAGACCACAGCTCTCTCTGTTCTGAGTCAGGCAGAAATAAGAACTGATTAATTAAGGACTCATTCATAAGACAGAAGAGGTCACTTAAGGTTAATCACTTGTTAACAGAGGGGGTGGAGCTAGGAACTAAAATTTCTATTTAAGGAGTAAACTAAAACATTTCAGAGCTTTACCAGAAAGGCTCATCCAGACTCTGCTACACTTTCTTGTGAAGGAAAGTTTAGTTTGCTTTTATTTTTTGTATTACTGTATTGCCTTTCTATACTTTGAATACTGTAGTTTGTTTCTTTACCTTGTGTTTTGCTTGCATTCTGTTTTAACAGCATATTAAAACTTCAAAAGAGACCACAGCTCTCTCTGTTCTGAGTCAAGCAGAAATAAGAAATGATTAATTAAGGACTCATTCATAAGACAGAAGAGGTCACTTAAGGTTAATCACTTGTTAACAGAGGGGGTGGAGCCAGGAACTAAAATTTCTATTTAAGGAGTAAACTAAAACATTTCAGAGCATTACCAGAAATGCTCATCCAGACTCTGCTACACTTTGCTGTGAAGGAAAGGTTAGTTTGCTTTTATTTTTGTATTACTGTATTGCCTTTCTATATTTTGAATACTGTAGTTTGTTTCTTTACCTTGTGTTTTGCTTGCATTCTGTTTTAACAGCATATTAAAACTTCAAAAGAGACCACGGCTCTCTCTGTTCTGAGTCAGGCAGAAATAAGAACTGATTAATTAAGGACTCATTCATAAGACAGAAGAGGTCACTTAAGGTTAATCACTTGTTAACAGAGGGGGTGGAGCCATGAACTAAAATTTCTATTTAAGGAGTAAACTAAAACATTTCAGAGCTTTACCAGAAAGGCTCATCCAGACTCTGCTACACTTTGCTGTGAAGGAAAGGTTAGTTTGCTTTTATTTTTTGTATTACTGTATTGCCTTTCTATATTTTGAATACTGTAGTTTGCTTTCTTTACCTTGTGTTTTGCTTGCATTCTGTTTTAACAGCATATTAAAACTTCAAAAGAGACCACAGCTCTCTCTGTTCTGAGTCAGGCAGAATTTTTCCCACCCTCCCACCCATTTAAGTTGTCTTGTTAAATACCACTGTCTTTCTAGTTGCCCGCCTCTTATGTTAATCTGACCATATATCTCATTTCTCTCTACTTTCACTGGCTTATGTGAGTAATCACAAAATCATCATTTTTGAAATCCCACCCCTTCAATTATTTAAATTTATTGGCCATCCTACAGTATTTCATAGTACCAAAACACAAAAGTGACCACCCCTTTCAATCCATTTTGCTGTTTTAAAAATAGTAACGCTCCACTAAACCTTAACTTTTTAAACAGGTAAAACTCAAGTTACCTACTTTCACATCTAATTTCTCTAGTGCACACTGCAGAGTGCATTCTTTTCAATCTTACCTTTAAGCATCCCTGTGACTAGCACTTTCTCTAATACCTGCTGGAAAGCACTAAGAAGCCTTAAACTCATACAAACACTGAACTCTCCTTGTTAACAAGGAGAAATTAATAGTAGGCACTAAACAGCCTATAATTGCAAAGTACCTTGCTAAGGAAACAGCTCCTATACTTTACAAAGAAAAAAAAAAAGAAAGCCCCAAACCAGGCATGTCCAAGGGTCAGCTTCCAGTGATTTCTCCTGTCCACCTGGTGAATCTGGGCATACTGGGGCAATGCAGCAATTGCCTCATGTACACAGACAACCCTGTCCTCCTACCACCCAACATTACAACCTGTGAGAGATGCACTTACATAGCCAAAATGGAAGCAAAGCTCTCTCCACCCAAGATTGTGCTAAACAGTCAAGAGGAGAAGGTTACCACCCACACTACACCTCAAGCAACACATAGCCCTTCTAAACCCGGACCACCAACACCCACATATAGCAACACTAAATCCACATATGCAGAGGTCCTTAACTGTAACCTGCCCAAGCAACAAAGACCTCTGAAGCTGAAACGCAAACAAACACCAATCACAACCAATGTGTCACATAGTTCACAACACCAGTGTGCCACCCAGCAACAGCCCCTAAGGCAAGACAATGTACCTAACACTTTAGTCATAGGTGACTCTATAGTCCGGCACACTGATGTCCTTCTCACCAGGTTGAATAAGGAGAAAATTACAGTCAGCTGCCTGTCGGGTGCCAGGATCCGCCACATAATGCATGCACTCAAGTCACTCCACAACAAGTACAAATATGACTCTGTCATTGTCCATGTTGGAGTGAATGACTTGAGACGTACCTCCCTGGACTACATGAAAAGAGACATGGAAGAGCTCATGTGGCCTAGGCAGGTATGACCCTAGCCCTGAGTAGCATCCTGCCTTCGCCCAGAATGATACCACAATATAAGGATAAAATGCTTGACTTCAACAATTGACTAAGCGTATGGTGTCATTCAAAGGGGATCCAGTATCTGTCTGCCTGGGATGACATGATTGACAGACCATGATGCTTCGCCAGAGATGGTCTGCACCTGTCGCCCCTGGGATTCAGGTTACTGGCTAAGGCTCTTGCCACCCCTATAGTGCCTTTTTTAGGCAAACTTCAAAGGACAAAACCACCACCGTAACAGGTACAAGCATGCAAAATCTGAAGGTAATGCTTCTCAATGCTAGAAGTCTAAACCTCAAAATGCACTCTCTCGAGGCACTCCTAAAAATGGAGAACATCGATATCTGTTCAGTAACTGAGACCTGGTTCAAGGCTCCAGAGAGCACCCCTGCAATACCAGGCTACAACTCTTACCACACATTTCGGCCACCAAACCAGGACCGAAACACTAAAGGTGAAGGAGTTTCAATATTCACCAAGGATATTCACACCACCAGGCTAGTTGGCCAACACAATGTGTCTGAAATTCTCCAAGTGCAACTAACACTAGGTAAGACTGCCATCCAAATTGTAGCTTGCTACAGATCCCCCACCATACCCCAAGATTCTCACTACACCTTTCTAAACATACTGGAAAATATTAAGATAGAACCAAACACCCTAATACTGGGTGATTTTAACTACCCTGCCATTAACTGGGAAAACTACTCATGTCCCAACACCTTTGCGCAACGGTTCTTGGAATTCATAAATTCCAACGCCCAGGATCAACTAATCCATAGTCCCACCAGGGGCTCCAATATCCTAGACCTAGTCATTACCAACATGGGAAATCAATGCTCCACACCTATGGTCACCCCCCTCGTTAGTCAGGTCTGAACCTTAGCTAATCACCCTTAACATCCACATCCCACCCCCACCCCCCAGTAAAGAAACCACCCTAAAAAACTTCTCCAAAGCCAACTTCATGCTACTCAAGTCAGAAGTGGCAAACTTCATGACACCCATGCAGACGTGAACTGAAAGTTCAACTGCTGAATCCTACACTAAGGCACTGTACGAGCACATCTACTCATGCATGAATCGTGCCATCCCAAATAGAACCAAAATGCTCTCATCCAAAAAAAGGAAGCCAATCTGGTGGTCCCCTGCCATAAACAAACTTTACAACAAAAGGAAGAAACTTTTGCAGAAAAGAGGAAAATCCCAGGATGCAAAAAACTCCCTTACTAGCCTCAGTAAGAAACTGAGATGCCTCATAAAATCCTCCAAAGCTAGCTACGAAAATAAAATTGCCAAAGATTCCAAAGACAACCACAAAGCATTCGATAACTATGTCAAGAATCTAAATAGCAATACTCAGATCTGCTCTGAGCTAAAACAGAATGGCATTAAATATACTGATCCGAAGGATATTGCCAATATCCTGGCAGATCGATTCAGTGCCAACTCCACCCCCCTCTCACCCCCTAAATGGCCCATCTCAATACCGGAAGATTGCCAAATTCCAGTAATAACGGACACACAGGTACAAAACGCACTCTCTAAAGCCAAGAATACAGCATCCATGGGATCAGATGACATCCCGGGCTGTGTACTACATGAACTACAATATGAACTGGCACCTCTCCTAAGTGTCATGTTTAATCGTAGCCTCACCTCAGGTTTCGTGCCCACTGAGTGGCGCAGAGCTACAGTTATCCCAATCCACAAGGGAGGATCCACCTTGGATCCCAGAAACTACCATCCCATCAGTCTGACAAGCCTTATCTGCAAGGCCATGGAGCGTATTACCATGGAACTTATAAACAAAGACATTGGCAACCTTCAAACACTGGACCCCACCCAGTTTGGGTTTGTGAAGGGCCGATCTTGTCTCCTGAACCTGATTGACTGCTTTGAATCAGTCTCCATAGCCATGGACAATGGTAAGGTGGTCCACACAGCCTATCTAGACCTTGCCAAGGCCTTTGACACCATCCCCCACTCTGGAATCATAGATAAACTTACTAAGTTGGGCATTAATCCCTATGTCACCCAATGGGTTGCTAAATGGCTTACTGATAGAACCCACACTGTAAAAGTAGCCGACTCCAAATCCATCTCCAGACAAGTGACAAGTGGAGTACCTCAGGGTTCAGTCCTGGGGCCGCTCTTGTTTGGCATCTACTTCTCTGAAGAACAGGTCAACACTAAGGGACTCTGGCTAACAAAGTTTGCAGATGACTGCAAACTGGGAGCCATTATTGAATCCCCAAATGATGTGGATACTCTACAAAAGGGCCTTACAGAAACAGATGCTTGGTGCCAGAGCCATGGGCTCAAGCTCAATGCCAAGAAATTTATTGTTATTCCCTTTGGGAAAAAACATGTATCCATGAATTACCATATAGGTGGCAGTACACTAAACACAGAAAGTGTGATAAGAGACTTAGGGACACAGGTGGACAGTGGTCTCACCTTCAATAACCACATCACCACAACAGTCAGGAAATCCTTCTATGTGGCACACCTCATCACGAAGGGCTTTTCATCCAGAAAAAAGGAGGTCATTGTCCCACTGTACTCATCCCTCATTAGACCCATTATAGAATACAATGCCCCATTTGGTATGTACCTCTCAAGACATCTGCAACAACTAGAAAGGCCTCAGAAATACCTCACTAAAAGAATCACAGGCCTAAAGCAGATGCCCTATGCTGACCGCCTTAAAAAACTCCAGCTATACTCTGTCGCATATCGTCTACTCAGAGGCGATCTCTGCTTAACATACAAGGCTATGTCAAACCCAGAGCTGTTGGACATGCTACACTTAAAGAAATCCCAATCCCTCAGAGCTACACGCTCCAGGGATCTAAACCTTGTCATCACAATAAACAAAACATGCTGGAGGGATAGGTTCCTGACCCAGAGACTCCCCAGACTCTGGAATAGATTGCCCATACAGGTCAAGCAGAGTGTCTCTTTGCACCTCTTCAAGAGGAACATTGACGATTGGATGGGAGAAAGGAAATTCACCCCAGTGATCACATCAGTCGCCCTGCTAGACAGGGGTCCAGGAAAGTAAATAATGTGGGAAGAAATAGCCAGGGAATTGTTATGGCTAGGCTTGTATAGGCCCTAGGGCTGATAGCCTAGTACCAATCTATGAACCTATGAACACATGTGGGTTACTCGAGTGGAGCTTGACTTGCGTATATGCCGCAGCCCCATGAGGGTGGGGTCTGAGATTGCTTTGTATGCCAGACAAAGGTCACCTCTGAGGAGTCTGTTGGAGACGGAGTAGAGGGACAGGGCCTTTAACCCATCTGTGTAGGTTAGATGTTTGAGGACCTGGATTCTCCTGGTGAGGAATCTTTGTGATCTCTCCAGCTGCTGCATGTGATTTGTGAGGTACATGCTGAAAGGGGCATTGCACTCAATAATGGGTCTTATAAGGTAAGAATACATGGATGTCATGACCACCTTGTCCCTGGATGAGATACCCTTACTAATGAGGTGGACCATGTAGAAAGATTTCTCTACAATGGAGGCAATATGGTTGTCAAAAGTCATTTCACTATCAACCTGGGTGCCCAAGTCTCTCACAACTGATTGCTTGCTTAGGACCTTATTATCAATGTGATAACTTGTGGGGATGTCATTTTTTGGCATTCAGTTTGAGGCCATGTTTCTGACACCAGTCATTTGTTTGGGTGAGACCCTCTTGTAGGATGTCCACATCATTAGGGGAAATGAAGAGAGCACCCAGCTTGCAGTCATCTGCAAACTTAGTCAGCCATATCCCACTGGTTTTGGTCTGCAGCTCAGAAAAGTATATCCCAAACATCAGAGACCCCAAGACTGATTCCTAGGGTACACTGCTCATTACGGGTAGACTGCTTGAGGTATCTTCCCCTGTTTTGACTAGGTGGGTTCTATCAGTGAGCCAGTTTGCTTCCCCATCTGGTAACATATGGATTGATGCCTAGTTGAGAGAGTTTATCTATTATACCTGAGTGGGGAATAGTATCAAAGGCTTTGGCCAGGTCAAGGTTGGTGGTGTGCATCGTATTCCCCTTGTTCATGGCCTTGGTGACTGTCTCAAAGAAGTCAAGCAACTTTAACAGGCATGACCTTCCCTTGACAAAACCAAACTGTGTGGGATCAAGTGTCTGGAGGTTGCCAATCTCCTTGTTAATGAGGTCCAAGATAATCTGCCCCATGGTCTTGCAGATCAGGCTAGTTAGGCTGATGGGTCTATAATTTCGCAGATCGATGGATGCTCCACCTTTGTGCAAATGAATGTCAGTGGCTGTCCTCCATTTGTCTGGGACAAAGCTGGTACTCAGGATTTGATTGAACAGGGTGCCTAATGGTGCTGCAAGTTCCTACTTGAGTTCATGTAGGGTGCAGTCTGGGATGTTAATGGGCCCTATGGAGGCTGTGTTTTTTGCCTTTGAGAGGGCAGCAATGACTTACGCTCTAGAAATAAGGGGGGAGGTACTGGGAATGTTCTGTTTTACTGATGGGGGAACAGAGGGGTTAAGTTTTCACTGAACCTGTCTGCCAGCAGGTTGGCTATATCTACAGGGTTTGTGTATGTGGTGTCCTTGACCAACAGTTCTGAGCAGATCTGGGTGCTTCCTTCGAGATTGTAGACATATGTGAAGAGGGCCTTATGATTGTATTTAGTAGATGTGGCCAGTTTGGACTCAAAGTTTGCTTTGGAGGGTTTCACTAATGCTCTTATTTGCTTGTTCAGGATAAAGAGAGATTGCTTCCAATTAGTCACCTGCTCCTTCTTGGTCCTCGATAGCAATTTTTTCTTTTTATTATAGTTTATTTATTGCAGGCTTGGGTCCAAGAAGCTCAGGCTGGGCAGACCCTACAGATATATAAGTATGTTTGCCAGTACTTTAGAAATATACAAGCTGAATCTGTGCAAAACTGGTATGCATAATGGTTTGCTTCTCTTTCAACTGCTGCAGAAGAGAGGGCTTGCAATGTCCACTCCCAAGCAGTACACCTGGCTAGGATGATGAGAGTGTGGTAAGTAGGGAAACATCAAATTAATAACTTAATGCATAACATAATCTTATAATAAATTAGTTACTGAGTTTGTAGTCTTAACAGTCAGGTATGACATACTTTTTTAGTAATGTGTGACTACCTACCTGAAATGGTAAAGCAAGTTAATTCAGGTAAACATGCAGTACTGTGTAGTATAGCTTCTAAACATCATTTAATGTTGTAGTCTGCCAATATGAAGAGTCGCTGTTCTGGTCTGCTCATTGTCTGAAATATGCTGTAGGTTGCACCCAATTAATGGACAGGGTATATGGGTTATTTTTTAGATATCTTACACTGCTATCCATCATCTACATGCCAGCCTTCAAGCAATATTAATCAATAAATTCTAAAGGGTGCTGGTGCTTTGATATGTAATGCTTTCAAATAAAAAGTGTTCACTATTCCTGTATTCACTGCATGTGTGTTCTAATCTGACACCAATCAACTGTGAAATGCAAATAAATAAAGAATGCAAGAAAAACTGTCTGAAATAACTGTAGTGGATTGCCCAGAGTAAGGTTCAAGCCTGTGTTCTGCTCATTTTATCTGAAATAATGCTGTATATTCCTCCCAGGCAATGAACATGGTATATGGGTAAGGTTACGGAAGTCCTGGACTGCTATCCATGTGTCTAAATGGTAGATTTTAGAGAACATTATCAATGCAGTTTAACTGGGGAGTGTGCTGCAATAAGTAATCTTTTCCAAATAAGTGTTCATTATTCCTGTATTCACTGCATGCGTGTTCTAATCTGACACCAATCAAGTGTGAAATGTTAATAAATAAAGAATGTAGCCACAAATGTCTGAAATGAATGTAGAGCAATAACCAGACAAAGTTCAAGCATGTGTTCTGCTCATTCTGTCTGAAATAATGCTGTATGTTCCAACTTGGCAATGAACATGGTATATGGGTAAGGTAACTGAAGTCCTGAACTTCTATCCATGTGTCTAAATGCCAGATTTAAAGGAACATCATCAATACTGTTTAAAACAAGATTGTGCTTTGATAAGTAATCTTTTCAAATAAGTTTTCATTATTCCTGTATTCACTGCATGTATGTTCCATTCAGACACCAGTCAACTGTCACATATTAACTAAGAAATAATGCATCATCAAATTTCAGATAAGCATGTATTGCAGTACCCAGAGTAAGTGTCAAACCCCAGTTCAGATAATTTCCCCAAAATATGCTGTACATAGCACTCTGTAAATGAACAGGGCATATGCTTAGGTCAACAGATGAACTCCACAGCCATATATATGTGTGCAACTGACAAATTTCATGTGACATTAATTATTAGAGTGCAAAAGGAGATGGTGTTTTGAGAACTACTGTATTCAACTAAAATGCTCATTATTCACATGTTCACTGCATTTGGTTTCCAATGTGATATCACACACAACTATGCATGTGTGTAAATGTAGGATTTCACACAAAATGTTGCAATAAGTCTTAAAGGAGACAGTGCTTTGAGAATTCATTATATTGAAATAAAGTGCACATAATTCCTGTAGTCACTGCCTGTGGGTTCTAATCCCATGGCAGCCAGCTGACAAATGACCACCTGTCTACTGTACTTAGTGTACATGAACATACTTCTCAACTGTCACCCTTTTGAAGAATGTAAAGACTAGTCTAGTGCTCCTTATGATTCTTGATCAACAGATACATGACATTACTTGGAATGCAATCCGTTTTCAGAACACCTTGGTAGTAATGTATGAACACACTATGTAAAACAGTTCCCAGTAGTTGTGCCTGTGTACCAGCACTTGTTAGTGCTTGGCCACTACTGTCCTATGGTAACAGGTTGAAAGGTATGCATGTGCAACATCATCTATACAAGAATTGCAGTCACTGTACTCAAAACTGAAATTGCACATCTGTAGACGTATGTAGTAGTAGTCTGTATAGTAATATTATCAGCGAAGTTACTAATGGTGTGTGTTTCTCTCTCTCTCTCTCTCCACCCCTTATCTTCTTTAATTTATTAATGTTATTTATTATTATGATTTGATATTAAAATATTATTTGTAACTAAATGTTATCTTGGCCTTATGTATTATTTCATACTGGGTTGCTGTTAACATGCTTTTCTTTATGTTATTTACTGTTGTGTTCTTCATAACATTTCTTTGTATGTCTTTTGATTAATCTATATTATCTTCCATTGTGTTAATACTAACATTTGTTTGGTTATTTCTTTTGTTACCTTATGTTTATATTTAATTAACTACAGAGTGACAAGATAGGCCAGTTCCTGGTGATTCAACAGCCTTGGCTCCCCCGGCCGTAGTACAGAGGCCCAGTACATCTGGGCCGTAGGCTGGTGGTGCCCCCTCTGCTTCCCCTGCACTACCTGCAGCATTGGGCAATTCTGCTGCACAGGCTGGGGCTGGGCCCACCTCTGGGAGTGGAAGTGGAGAGAGTGATTTTGTCACCTGTGAGGAACTGTCAGGTATGGTGTGTGGGTTGCTGCACCGAACTGTCAGTGCACTACTACACTGGAAGGAGAGCCTGTTGTCCATCCTGGTGGGGTGGCCTCACTCCAGATGCCAGTGTCCACAACTGTCACCACAGGGGCAGTGAAGGAGCAGTACAGACAGTCCCATAGATGATGACTTGAGTTGCACTGCTACTGTGTCTGACACTCATGGGACTGGGATTCCACAACACCCTCCCTATTCAAGGTGATCACCCCCTTCTTGTGTCACACACCTTCCCTGTCTGGTCTTGGCTGTCTGCAAAAGCTTCCTCACCTTCCCAACTTACTTCCCCCACATATATCTATGTCCCTTCCCCAACATTTCATTCTCACATTAAAAAAAAAGAAATGGGCACCTGTCCCCAAAAATATTTTCAACCCATACATACCTCTTCATTTTGCGCACATGTCCACTGGACACAATTTTGTCCATTTGGCTTCACAACACACTTATATTGTCATCACCCGTCTCTGGGGGTGACAGTCCAAATTCAGCTAAAAAATCTGTGAAAGTACACAGTTGTTGCTGTTCAGGAAATGGAAGCTATGGTTCTGTCCTGCACCTGTCTTGCACATCCCTACCTGCCTGTCATTATGTTTTCCCCCTGCTTGCACCCCATTTCACCACTGTCCTATCTCCCCATTTTTCTTTTCTTTAAAGATCTTTTGCACAATGTGGGATGGTGCACAGCATCACTTAGCTATGCTAAATAGAAGTATATTAATATATGCTTTTGAAACAATATTAATCACATTCAAAAACTACACCTGCTCCCTATTTCAAACCCAGGACCATCACACCTGCAGGATAGTGGATCAGCCCCACCAAGCTACACAGCTGCTAATTAATACAGGTGTTTTAATCAAAACATAGTAATGCTCAAGTTCCCATCATTAATCATGTTTAAATAATGCGGTGTATAGTGCCACACCTCACAAATCAGCTAAGAGGTTAATAGAAAAATAGTACTGCAATTGGCACTCTAGTAGTGAAATACATCACTATAAAGCCACACACATAAGGTTAGATGTAAGGGAGGTATCTAATAGCGGGTAACCGTGCAATTATATGTACAACATGTAGTAATACTCTTGCAAATACATTAATAGAAACTAGAATTTTACTGGGACTCTGGTATACAAATACAGCACTCTAAAGCCATACACATAATAACAGATGTAAGTGTGGTATAACAGCAGATAACTGTGGAGTGATAACTGCAACATGTAAAAATACACCTGCTATAACAGTGACTCTGTAGTTCAATCTGTAAAATGCATTGAAAACATTACTGTTTGGTACACAGATTCCTAGTTTCAATTACAGCTGCATCTAGCAATGAAAATGCATGTATGCGGACATCAGAATTATAAATTCTGATATGTATGTCTGTCTCTGCACCTATTTATCCACCCAACACAGTACAGTTTGACTGTCTGCATCTAATAGAGGTCAAAGACCTACAGCGAGGACAACTCTTAGCTAGTGCTAGTACAACACTAGCAAGTACAGAGAATATCAGGTCAGGCATTATCCTGACTTCCCAGAGGATGTTGAAGTGTGTACTGAGATTGTGACCCAGTAATATCAGACTGCAGTCCACAGTGACTTGCTGGTGATACCACAGACAACCAGAGCTGCACAAGTAGCATACATATATGGAGGCTGTGCTAGAAGCAAGGGTTGCTATCACACACTTAATAGGGGACTACTATGACATAACACGTAACTTGGCAGTTGTCCAACTGCATAACATCATAGTTAATGTACTACATACCTTTTTCTAGAACAAACCAACCATTTTGCTTTGTATTGTGTTACTGATACCGTTGGCTGACATACTTGCCTAAAATACATGCCTTAATTCCCAATGGGATGGGTACCCTCAATTTGGCACTACCTATACAACAAGTCTGCCACAGGTCCCACACTTACTTTTAATGCTTGTTGTCCTGCAAAGTGTTCACCCTCTCTGCTTATGCCTATTGCCTGCAGCATCACCTTCAGCTTTAGCCATTAACACATACATTTGTAGGTAAAAAGTAGCTGCTACAGGCATTGTCTCTGCCATGATGTAGTATCTGTACCCCAGTAATTTCCAACCCAACATATGAGAAAGGAGTTGTAATCTATATTGAGGCCTTACATCTTTTTCAGTGTTTTCATGGGACTGGCTGATTATACTGCAAATCAGCTGTGTTGGATGCAGTTATCATTTCAGAAGCAAGATTGGTTCAGAGGCAATCACTTGCTAATGAGAACTATGTTAAAAAGGCAAACAGCTAGCTAGGAGAACCATTGTGGATGAGAGTTACTTCGTAGGGTGAACTTGTTGGCACAACATTTATATATCTGTACCTTTGTGGTGACCCCTAAATGGGAAAAGCCGAAAGACACAACAACCTTTCAACAGAGGAGTATTATACTCCATCAGGTATGTAACCATTTTGCTTCCATCATGGTGCATATGTTTCAATATACTTAGGGGAAATGGGAGTTAGATCATTAAGCCTTTCTTAGAACTGTACTGAAGACATGCCATTGATATCTGGATGTGTTGCACATACAGAGGAACTAGAGTACAGGGTAGAATGCTTTTTGTTAATTAGGTACAATGGTCTCCTGGAAATTTCCTTTGATAGTGGTTATAATACTACACTGTTATTTGTTTGGCACTGTTGTTTTTATATATTATAAGGGGGGTATACACCTAGGGGCCATACTTTAATGGACTCCTGTGTTGGATGTGTGATCATACATCAGTATCTGTCATGGCACAAACAGGAATAGCCCCTTATTGGTACTTTCCTAGTTTTAGTTTATCCACACCCTTACTATGTTTGCATAGTATTGAATATGAGATGTGTAATCAAGCAGTGAATACTGGTAGCCATCCGTTATTGCTGTATCTCTACATACTGTATTCCCACATATGTGATCCTGACATGAGTTCCCATTTTGTTGTCTTTCATTTTTATAGCAGAGGGTTGGTGTAATGGTTAACATGTTCTCCTCACAGTCATGAGGTATAGAGTTTGATTTTAGTGACTCAGTAGCTCAGTATGTAAAATGCATAGAGAATGAAAGATGTATCCTCAACATGCCCTTTTACAGACACTGAAAATGACATCATCAGGGAGGTCTTGCGTCAACACCATCAACTCCTGCTGTAAATGGGGAGGTCAAACAGGGAAGAGCAGGCAGCACTTTGTGCTGACCTGGTCCACAGTCTGAATGCTATCAGTCATCAGAGCAAAACATATGAGCAGGTGTGACACTGTCACCGATATGATCAGTACCACAAGCAAAAGAGCAGCAACCATGGACAGGGATCATGGTGTCACTGGTGGTGGGCCTGCAGTGGAATGACCACCGTCAGCCACTGAGGAATTTCTGGTGAACCTAGGAAAACAGGACAGCTGCCAGGCATCCATCACATGGTATAATGTGGATGTGGGTGCCACCGTTTCCATGCAAGAGAGGTGTCCAGTTATACTTAGTTGGATTGGCATTGGAATACTGTAGCATTCAGTGTGTCAAGGTGCACATACTTTTAGGTGGGTGTCAGTTTTTTTGAGAGGAGGGTTAGCTGCAGTTTGAATCTCATGCACAGATTTTGACCAACATACCAATTAACATAGTAAGTAGTGTAAATGTGAGACATTTGGATGTATTAGCCTGTTATACTGCAACATTTGGTCCTGTTTACATTACCTCTTCCTCAAATTTTCACAGGACCATCAGGAATTGGACAAGGTCATTCTACTGCTCTTGAAAAGCATAACACTGTTGTGTTAGAGATGTAGATTTAGTGCAATGTATTTGCTAAAGTGTAATCCCATCCATGCTTGCTGAATTAATGCACTGTCTGCATGATTGCCAACTGCACAGATATTTTCCAACTGAACACAGTTTAGACTCATACCTATGCCTTGTAGGTGTGACCACACTGATAGATTTAACAGCATTGTCAGGACATTACAGATTGCCATATGTGCCAACTGTACAGAGTTTTGCCAAATGTCAATAGTGTACCTCATTGCTGCTCATGAGATTCTTGATTAAAGAGCATTTATTTACAAGTAACTACAAATGTTTGTTAGAAAATAATGTCCTCATGTCCTTGTATATGAGGTTGGGGGGTAAACATGTCTGGAATACTGACATCATTGTATATAGCTTAACATATATTGCAACATAGTACTGCAGAGCATAGTAGTGCAGGTATTAATGTACTTATTTTCCCTTTTTATCACAGGTGACCAGGGGGGTTGTTCTCTGTCCCCTTCACAACCTGTCAATCAGACCTCCCAACCATCCCGAATTACTCGTTTTTTACCGAGTTTTGGGGTCAAAATAAAGGGGTGCCATGATTCCCAAGTGACACCCCTTCATTTCAGATTTTTTGCTTTTTTTTAAATTTTTTTGAGTTTTTGCACTGTCATCATCACGTGTGCAATGACATCAACTCCGTAAACACTACCAGCCAGTTGGAACTGAGATCACATCATCATTTCCGGCTGGCGGGAAGTGCTTCGCTTGAAAAGCTGCCATTTCAGATGCTTATGCTTGCTGGATTTTGTTTTACTTATTTAAACTGCCATGATGCTGTTTTGGACAGAAACTGGCTGCAAGAGGGTGTTGGACAGAAGTAACTGTGCTGCAACGATGAGAGGGTTTAGCTGGGAGGGGGACTTTGTATATGCTGCGCTGTTTTTGGGAGAGGGACGGACTTTGTATATGCTGCCATTTGCAAGTATGTAACGAACAAAGTGTGTGTGTGTGTGTGTGTGTGTGTGTGTGTGTGTGTGTGTGTGTGTGTGTGTGTGTGTGAATGCCCCCATGTAATACACCTGGTGGCTAGAGGTATTCAGGCTTAAACCATGTACCTTTGATAGAGGGTAAAAAGAGTCTAATGTCCCTAGCCACCACCATTTTTGAGCTTTTTCCAGATTTTTTTTTTTTTTTTTTTGTGCTAAGAATTGAGAGCTATGATGAAAAGTGAGAACATTGTTTTTTGTACTAAGAGCTAAGAGCTATGATGAGAAGTGAGAACACAATTTGTATTCCCCCCATTATTGGCTTTGTTGTTTTTCCATATTTTATGTGCTAAGAGGTTGAGAGCTATGGTGAGAAGTGAGAACTGAAATTATTCACTAAATGATAGCCATTAAGTTTCAGTCTTCCTATTTTTCAGGAAACTGCATAGGGTTATGTTGTTTTGACTGTAGTGCATAGGATTCTGTGTTCAAGACTTCCCAGTGAAATGCATGGTGGTAACAACATTTTATTCTAGCAACTTTACAAAATTATACAAGCAATGTTTAAAAAGTGTCCCTGATAAGTCCCAAGCCACCACCACTTGTGAGCTTTGTCCAGGTTTTTTGTTTTAAGAGTTGAGAGCTATGGTGAGAAGTGAGAACTGAATTTATATTCCCTCGTTATTGGCTTCATTGTCTAGTTTTTTTGTGCTAAGAGGTTGACAGCTATAGTGAGAAGTGAGAACTGAATTTGTATTCACCTATTATTGGCTTTGTCCAGGTTTTTTGTGCTAAGAGGTTGACAGCTATGTTGAGAAGTGATGAATTCACTAAATGATAGCCATTAAGTTTTAATTTTCCTATTTTTCAGGAAGCTGCTGATTTGGCATAGTGGTATGCTGTTCTGATCCTAGTGCATAGGGTCCTGGGTTCAAAACTTGCCAGTGAAATGCATGGTGGTAATGCCACATTTTATTCTAGCAACTTTACGAAATTGTACAAGCAATGTTTACAAAATTATACAAGCAATGTTTAAAATGTGTCCCTGATTTTTGACCTTCAGTACCCCTCCCCCCCAAAAATGAAATTGAAAATAAGCACGAGACACTGTGCAAGATGCCTATGGCTTACACTAGTGTCATTTTATTTATAGTGTGTGTGTGGAAGTAGACTTTTATGATGGAAATGTTCTGAATTGGGCAGTTTTGTCATTATTGGTTCATGCATTTTGTTTCATTGCCTGAGTACAGCCTACTGGTAAAATGTTCAAACAAATTTAAAATGTGTTCTGTCTAACAAGTGTGTTGTATTATACAAGGAATATAATTTAATAAAGTCAGGAAAGTGTATCAAAGAAAAGAACACATGTATGTTTCTTGTTTTATGTGCAAGGGGCCAATGATTTGAAAACAGCCCAAAGGTAATCTCTATCCACCACTGGCCAGATACATTTTCTTTGGATATGGGTTTCAATGCTGTTTCAGTGAGTTTCAAGGGCAGAGAAGTTTTAATGTCAAGCCTATTTTCATTGTGAGACAGTATTGCTTTGTTTATCAGATGACATCTATTAGTGTTTCTGCATTGTTGTGCTGTAAAATGTAAAAATAAAATCAAAATAATCATTGTAGAAGTAAAGCAGTATGCACACATTAGTGTTTATGGTAAATGGGGCAAATTAGCCTGGTAATGGGACATTGGAATGGTGGCAGGGGGACTCTGGTGCCATATTTTGGTTGTCTGTTCTTCAGTTTGCGTTTGAAAGTTTGTATCCCACAATTCCATTGGAGTGGGTGGAGTTACGTAACCATGTATGCAAATCAGGTGTTAATCAGCATGCAGATTTGTACCTATTTTTCATGGGCCTTGTCCAGATTTTTGATGTTTCCAGGTTGAGAGGTATGATGTCAGTGTCTCTTCTGACTCTGATGATGATGGTGACCAAGGTGAGGCACAGGAGGGGGTTGCAGAGGCTGAATCTGTCACAGGGGTTTACATCCCTCCTCTGCCCTCGTTATCACCATATACAGTCAATATGCCTATGCATACCCAGTCCCCTGAGGCCACAGATTATGGACAGACAGAGGGTAGGGGCATTATTTATTTATTTATTTTATTTATTTCCAGTTTGATGGCCAGGGATGTCCACTGGGCCAAGGAGAGCCCATTTTCAGTGGAGGCCTGGGGAGAAAAGCTCCAAAAGCAGTTTACAGAATATAACATAAGTAAAGTATGGAATATACAGTATACAAAGCATAAATGTACAATTTAAAATATAAATACAAAATCAGGGAGTATATGTTTAAAAAACATAATTGTTAAAATATAGAAAAAGTCAAAAGTAATACAGATAATATAATTAAAAGTATAAGTCATAAAGTGTAAATGCAAGTTTAGTGTTTGTTCTAACAACAACGTTAGTGATCAGAGGTGGTAGTAGATGAGATTGAAGGGAGGTTTGAACAGGGAAGTGTGACTACTATGGCTGCAGTGAGTGCCAATACTGGCCATAGTCAAACAAATGTCGAGGTTCCACACAAGCGGATTGATATGGGTGCTCGTAGGAAGCCTGCCATCCTTCCACCACCTGTTGCAGATGTGTCATCACTTGTCACTCAGCATATGTTAAGGGCCATCATGGAGGCACAGGCACATTCCAAAAGGAACTTCAGATAAATGCTCAGGGTTATGGATGCAGCACAGTCTGACATCTGTGACTGCCTTCACCACATTGCTGATACCCTGGATTGGTTGATTGATGCAGTGGAAAAACATTGGTCTGAGACAGATCATGGAATATCTGTCTTGAAACGCACATTGCCTGTGATGAAACAACTGTTTGGAGTTGAGCTTCGGACTCATAGACATAGGTCAGCAACTACATCTGGTGAGAATCCACGTCGCCATGAACAATCATGCTTCCATAGTGACAGTACATCCAACGTTCCAGAGGGGAGTGTGCTGTCCATACCAAGACATGGCAAGCTATGTGCTCATGGTCCTGGTTGTTCCTGTGGAGGACATGGTCCCAGCAGACAGCAGTCACCCTCAGGTAGTAGTCCCGATCCTAACCTTGGGCATAGAAGTGCCAGTGCAACTCCTGACAGAGCCAGTTCCTGTATTTTGGAGCAGAGGCGGTGAACTCTCAGCACTACCATGCATGGTTCAAAGCTGTCCAACATACAGAAATGCAGGGCTAGGACTGTCATGCACACACTCACACACCAGTTTCACAATTAGGTAACCTACAGACACACATGGCACATTTCTATGGTCCATCTTTACTGTTTCTTTTACTGACTCACACACATGCTAGCCAACCTATTAGGTCAGCCTAGGCCTCCTGCACCCCCACAAAACACCCTGTGAATGTGATGATACCTGTGCTACATCCCTGTCATCCTTGTCATTGATGCAGGGAAATGAAGCTATATGACTTATACACAGGGTGACTATCTAAATTACTGTGTAGATGTTTCATCCATTGTTGCCTTTGACATGCCACTTGTGCTGGTCACTGACAGATATTGTATGCTGCCATTTGCAATGAGTAAAGCACATTATTTTGTGTGCATTACATTGGATGATGCTGTATACTTACACAATGAAAGGTGTCTCATGGAACTGTTTATGTTTCAGTTTCACAATTGTGTAGAACACAACTGTGGGTATACAACTTCATTAAACCTATAAATGTCAGAGCACAGAACAGAATGTGAGCACAGTAGAAAAATGTCTTCTGAAAGGTAAAGCAGAATAGGTGCATGGCTCCATAGTTTCATCTGTGTATAACAGGCTAACAAGAACAATGTCTTCTTTCAGCCTAAACATGCATCCCCAATCTCTGACAAGGTCTGATACCCTTGATTAGTGTAAGCAGGGTGTTAGGAGAGGACACATCTACAAGCTGTGGCATAGGAGATGAACCATCTGCAATTTCCCTGTGTCCATTACAGACATTTGTCCTAAGCCAGTTATGATTGTCCTATTCCACATCCCATTGTGTAACTTGCACATGATGTGCATTACAGCAGAAGTGTGCTTCACGTGGATGGGCAGCCTGTTACATATAAGGTGTAGTGTCTGGGTTACATACCTGTCTCTCCAGTGTGTCCTACTTATACTACAGTCAAGGTATAGCTGTGTAGAACAGGTAATTCTCATGCTAGTCCTTTCTTGGACATGCAGGAGGTATACAGTGGAATCTTGCACCTCCCTGTATGACAGCCATACACCTCCCCTCCAAAGCATGTAGGAGACAGAACACACAGTTATGGCCTTGACACTGTCTACTTAGGACATGTTATGTACACTGTGTATTGCTTTACTGTGGAACCTCAGTGGCTGTTACATTTGTCGGATATGCCTGTGTACTTACATACCAAAGGTGGCATTGCACTCAATGATAGGTGTGATGAGTGCCAAATACAGTGTAACAATGTCATTCTGGGATTTAAATGCCGTACCTTTCTATATAGGTTGTGCAACATTGAATGAATCCCACATGTTACTAACCGGTAAAAGTCAAAGGATAGATCACTGTCTGTGTCCATAAGTCCCCCACTAATGGGTCAGCTGCTGGAGATGTGCAGACAATACAATATTTTCCAAGGGGGGATAACTTCCAAAAGTATAGTATTGTGCATTTCTTGGCATTTAGTATTTGTCAGTGGCTCTGAAAACAACTGAATGTGTGCGTCAGCCCATCTTGGATAACTGTTGGTTCTGTGTGGGATTCAGTGGCAGCTCCTAATTTACAATCACCTGCAAATGTAATCACTCTGAGGTCACTGACAGTGGCTGTGACTGCAGAGAAGGTAATGGATAGGAGGGGTAGTCCCAAGAATGATTTGTGAGGGAAGTTCACTAGTGACTAGCCGCATTGTAGTTGTGGACTACCCAAAGTTATTTTCATGGATAATGACTGTCAGACACTTGGCTATCCACCGGCTAACATACAAGCTTGGAAATAACCTCTACAGTTTTTCAGCAATGATTGATGGCCTAATATTGAGAAATCCTTTCTCAGATCATGGTAGGTGGACTGAGTCATTTTTCCCTTATCCATTGCATAGTTTAACACTTAATGAGGTCCACAAGTTAGGGTAGGCATGATCTGCCCTTAACCAAAGTAAACTGGGTTTGGGCCAGTGTCTGCAGGTGTAATACACTGTTACTGATCATTACCATGATAAGTGTTTTCATAGCTTTAAATATAAAACTACTGAGACCTCTGGGGACACTGCCTGCCACTGCATTCTATTTGCCCTTATGTGCAACTAAATATTGTAGTTATTTACATAATGGTTTCCAAGAAAATAGTCATCCAAGGTGTCTGTGTCTGTACAGAGCACAGGCAAACAATAGAGGGGAAATTAATAGATTCATGCTGTGAAGGTAAGGAGGGAGTGTTTACACAGTTATTCTATAGCTGGACACTACTCAAGCAGTGTGTACTGAAATGTGTGTAGTGAACAGTGTGTACATCGACATCTGTGCAGTGAAAGAGACCTCGATCAAGGCTCCAGAGAGCACCTCTGCATTACCAGGCTATAATTCATACCACACCTTTCGGCCACTAACCTGGACTGAAACACTAAAGGCGGAGGCGTGTCCATATTCATTAAGGATATCCACACCTCCAGGCTAGTTGCTCAGCATAATCCATCCAGGATTATCCAAGTGCAAGACTGCAATCCAAATTAGAGCTTGCTACAGATCCCCCACCAAGCCCCAGGATTCCCACTCCTCATTTCTTTATACACTGGAAAATATTTGGTTACAACCCAACACCCTAATAATGGGTGATTTCAACTACCCCGCCATTAACTGGGAAAACTACTCACGTACTAAATCTTTTGCTCAACGTTTTCTGAAATTCATAAATTCCAATGCCTTGGATCAACTTATCCACACCCCCACCAGGGGCACCAATATCCTAGACCTGGTCATTACCAACATGGGTGACCGGTGTTCCACACCAGAGGTCAATTCCTTATTGGTCAGATCCGACCACAAGCTAATCACCCTAGACGTCCACATCCCACCCCCACACCCCATTAGGGAAATCACAGAAAAAAATGTATCCAAAGCCAACTTCACACTTCTTAAGACAGAAGTGGCAGACTACATGACACCCATGCAGATGGACAATAAAGGTTCGACTGCTGAATCCTACACAAATGCACTTTATAAGCACTTACACGAGTGCATGGATCGTGCTATCCCAAACAGAACAAAGATGCTATATTCCAAAAAAAGGAAGCCAATCTGGTAGTCCCCTGCCATAAGCAAACTCTACAACATAAGAAAGAAACTGCTGCAAAAATAAGTAAAATCCCATGATTGGAGAAATTCCCTGGTCAGCCTCAGTAAGAAGCTGAGATCACTCATAAAATCCTCCAAAGCTAGTTATGAAAACAAAATCACCACTGATTCTAAAGACAACCACAAAGCATTCTAGAGCTATGTCAAGAATCTCAATGACAACACTCAGATCTGCTCTGAGTTACAGCACAATGGCACTAAATATACAGAACCAACTGATATTGCCAACATCCTGGCAGATTGGTTCAGTGCTAAGTTTACCCCCCTCACACCCCTTAAAGGGCCCATCTCTATACTGGAAGAATGCAAAGTTCCTGTAATCACAGCTGCACAGGTAAAAACCAGACTCTGCAAAGCCAAGAACACAGCATCCATGGGATCTGACATCATCCCAGGCTGCGTTCTACATGAACTACAGAATTAACTGGCACCCTATCTAAAGTACCATGTTCAGTCATAACCTCACCTCAGGCTTTGTGCCCAATGAATGGCGCACAGTGACAGTTATCCCACTCCACAAAGGGGGAGCCACCATGGACCCCAGGAACTACTGACCCATTAGCCTGATGAGCCTGGTCTGCAAGGCCATGGAATGTATCATCATGGAACTTATAAACAAAGACATTGGTAATCTCCATACTCTGAACCCCACCCAGTTCAGGTTTGTAAAAGCTGGATCATGTCTTCTAAACCTGATAGACTTCTTTGAAGCAGTCACCAAATCTGTAGACGAAGGTAAGGTGGTTCACATAGCCTATCTAGATCTCGCCAAGGCTTTTGACACCATCCTCCGCTCTGGAATTATAGATAAACTCACTAAACTAGGTATAAATCACTGTCACAAGATGGGTTGCCAACTGGCTCACTGACAGAACCCACACTGTGAAAGTAGCAGACTCCAAATCTGACTTCAGACCAGTGACAAGTGGAGTACCACAGGGTTCAGTCCTGGGTCCTCTCCTGTTTGGTATCTACTTCTCTGAAGTACAGGCTAACACAGAAGGTCTTTGGCTAATGAAGTTCGCAGATGACTGCATACTAGGAGCCATAATCAAAACTCCTAACAATGTGGACATCCTACAAAAGGGCCTCACTGAGACAGATGCCTGGTGTCAAAGCCAAGGTCTCAAGCTGAATATCAAAAGTGCATTGTCATCCCCGTTGGTAAAAAAACTCTTTACCTATGAACTACCACTTAGGTGGTAGTCTACTTAACACTAAAAGTGTGATAAGAGACCTTGGGACACAGGTGGACAGTAGTCTCTCCTTTGATAATCACATCGCCACAGTAGTCAGGAAATCCTTCTACATGGCACACCTCATCACAAAAGGTTTTCTCATCCAGGAAAAAAGAGGTCATTGTTCCCCTCTACTTGTCACTCATTAGACCCATTATAGAGTACAACTCCCCTTTTGATATGTACCTCACAAGACATCTACAACAACTGGAAAGGCCGCAGAAATACCTCACAAAGAGGATTACTGGCCTAAAACTGATGCCCTACATGGACCGTCTCAAAAAACTCCAGCTTTACTCCATTGCATATCGCCTACTTGGAGGTGATCTCTGCCTAACATACAAAGCTATGTCAAACCCAGAGCTGTTGGACAAGCTCCACTTAAAGAAATCCCAATCCCTCCGAGCTACATGCTCTAGGGGCCTAAACCTTGTCACCACAATAAACAGAACATGCTGTAGGGATAGATTCCTGTCCCAGATACTTCCCATACTCTGGAACAATCTAACTATTATATCAAACAAAGCTCCTTATTAGCACTCTTCAAGAAAAATCTCGATGATTAGATAGGAAATATGAAATTCACCCCAGGGATCACTTCTGTGGCTCTGCTCAACAGTGGCACAGGAAAATAATTTCCTTGGGTGATGAAAGGCAGGGTACCTTTTTGGCTAGGCTTATATAGTCCTTAGGGCCAATAGCCTAGTACCTACCTATGGACCTCTGAACCTATGATATAATTACCTTGTAATGAATGCTGACAAGAGGGGATTCCCCTGAATTGTTGGTGGCTGGCTACTGCTACTGCTGGTCTCACCAGAACCACTCTCTCCTGGCATACCATGTTCCTGTTCTTTTTCTCTCATCAGAAACAAAACATTAGCACCAAGCTCAAGATAAGAAGCAGGCCACAGCCTGTTTGTTCATCCACATGGTTGTCCCACATAATGCAAGGCTCTGTAGGCTTGACATACCCTTTCCCAGGTAGATGCCTTGATTAGCAACCAGAGCAATCATTTGAGTTTGGCATGTATTATGCCTTGTATTCCAGGATTGTTAGGATTTCACTAAGGTACTGACCAGATGCTGATTCAGAGCACAGCTGCAGCATCACAATATAATGTTCAATGTCCAGTGACATACACGTGCAAGGCTGCTGGAACAAGCACCACAGCGGCAATGATCCCTGTTAGGTTACAATTTCAGAGTAATTCATGCAGCCTGACCTTCAACAGTTTCATGGTGCACATTTGTGTGACAAAGATCTGAGGCCTACTGCAGAGAAGTGGCCACCTTTGGCCAAAGTGTGTGTACCTCACACATGTCCTAGGTATGTCATACTGTACATTTATGTAACTGAAACACATGTCTGTCTTCCCACATCATGTCACACAACATCCAATTTGCTATCTGGTTGCTTGAAAGGCAGTGTAGACTAGCAAGGCCAAACTAATAACTGCAAAGTTGAACACATTCTCTGTGCATCCACAGACATCCATATCTTGACTGCAAGGAGTGCCTACAGACAGTGTGTTTGAGGCTGTCAACCCCAAGGGTGTAGCAGCATGACCCTAACTTTGCTAGAGTTGTACATTGTCACATTTGTAGGTAGCTATTACGACCATGCTTAATAACTGGATTATGGTTAATCCAAGGGTCACATGCCTGGCAAAGCATTGTCCTCATTCAGTCATGTTATGGCACACTGTCAGGTGCTGTGTTACCTTAGGAGAACTACATAAAGGTGATAACATGTTACATTTCAGAATCTGTCAGGCCACTGCCTAATGATGGCCTGCTGTGATGTATACACAAGCAAGACTCTATTGTAAATGGCATTATCAATGACCACTGTCAAGATGTGGAAAGTGTCTCCACCACTATACTCCTATGCCACACAAACACAACGTGTGATAGATTTGACTATATTACAAACCTTGATTCCATGCTGTCTCATACACCAGTCAGTACATATGACAATGAGCAGTTTGTCACCATGCACACCTCACCTCATAATCCTCCCATACCCATATCACACACACCTGCATATGTGGAGCTCCTTACCAGACATATACACAAACAACAGACACCTCAGAAACCCAATTGCAAGATCACTACACATAATCATACCTCTGCAGAAAGCAGTACACATAATAGCGCATGCACCAGTGTCTCACTGGTCAAACACCTGAGGCAAAACACAAACTCAAACATATTATTTATATGTGATTACATCATGAGACACATTATACTGCGGTGGTGGTGCTGCAGTAGCATTGTCGCCTCACAGTTAGATGTTGCCCGTTTGATCCTCAGTTAGAGCGTCTTCTGTGTGGTGACATGCGTGAACGGATGTTCCTTCATAGAAGGTTGTGCATTAGGCCCAGCAAGCCAGCACGTAAATCTCTACTGCAATCATTAGTGGACCGGATTTCCGCTGTGGTAACCCCTAACTGGGAAAAGCTGAAAGACACAAACATCAGGAGACACATTGATGTCCCTCTCACCAGGCTACACATGAGAAAGGTCACAGTTAGCTGTCTGTGAAGTACCAGGATAAACCATTCCACACATGCACGCAGGTCTGTCAACATCAGGTAATGTTATGATGACTTCATGGTATCCTGTTGGTATGTACAAATTCAGACATACCTCAATGGACTGTATGCAGACACATGACTGAGCCTACAGATGCTGTGTCTCCAGTGCATATGCTGATAGCCTTCAGATGCATTCTACCTTCACCTAGAATGATGGCTCAGTACACATGGAAAATGACTGAATTAAAAATTGGCTTATCGTGTGGTGTCATTGTATGGGGATCCAGTACACGTCAGCCTTGGATGACTTGCTCAACAGACCTTGATGCTTTGCCAGAGATGATGTTCATCTGTCACCCCTGGGAGTTTGTGTACTGGCCAAGGATGCTGACATCCCCATAGTGCATCTTATAGGTGGAGTCTCAAGGGAAAACTTTCCAATGAGGAAACATCATCTTCAAACAACATCATGGATATGCTGCTGTATGCTAGGAATGCCAACACTAAACTCCACTCAATGGAAGGTGTCCCCACCTTGGAAGATGCAGACATTTGTGCAGTCACACACACACCTGGTTCAAGGTTATGGACAATACCATAGCCTTACCAGGTTACATGTCCTTTCACATATTAAGACCTCAAACTGAAAGTGTGCCAGGTAATGCAAGTGGTGTATCAATATTTATTAAAAATAGATACACATCCAGATTGGTTAAAGAGTGTGATTACCTGGAGGCATTGCAGGTGTTATTCACTGCTGGAATGGTACCTAATCAAGCTATTTCCAGCTACTGGAGCAACTCCATGAATCAGGACACCTGTTGTGCTTATTTGAATCAACTTGTGTCTATCAAGATACATCACAACACCATGGTGTGGGGTCACTTTCACTAACCACCAACTGTGTTGGTTATTCATGCTCAAACTCACTTGCCCAAAAGTTAGTCCATGTCCTTAACTACAATAACATGAACCAGTGGAGTGATATCCCCACAAAGGAAGCTCATGTACTGCATCAGGTGCTTTCCAATATGGGTGATCACTGTAGCACCTCCACTGTGAGGTCCTCCCTGCTAAGATCTGACCACAAGTCAGTCTCCATAAAAGTGAGACTCACACCTGAACACCTACCCTTGCAGCAAACACAGTAATAAACTTCAACAAAGCAAAATATAACCTCCAGTGGGATAGAATAAAGAGCTTGACTGCACCTCCCCCCTCAGATGGGACAGACAATTATGGTGAGCTCTACACCAATACTTTATGCAAGCACCTATACAACTGCATAGACTTGGCTGTACCTGAGAGGAGGTAAGCAAGCTCCTCATGGCAGAGCAAACTGGGAGTGGTCATACAATCTCCCATTTATGTCAATCTCCTATTAGAGGTATTCATGAGTAAATGCTTGTTGACATACTCATGGCCATAAATCCCATGCAAATGTGTATGTAGTATCATTTCCATTGGTAACACCAATGTTCCTGGTAAGTAGCACATCAGTAGCAACACCTGATGTACATACTCAGGGGTAATAGACCTGGGCACAAAGGCTTGGCCACACAGGTTTATACCTACTTTACCATTGATCATCATGTCTCCTCAGTGTTAAGAAGGAAAGTATATCATGCTCATGTCATTACTGAGGGTACTTTCACCTGATAATGACATAGTTATAACCTCTGTGTACTCTTCCCTCAGCATGCCAATATTTGAATGCAATTGCCATTTTGTCATGTACCTTTCCAAGCACCACTGGCAATTGCACACAATGCAAAGGATTCTCACAGGGTAACTTCAAGTCCCCAGTATCTGTCCTATGGGAATTGTCTGCAATAACTGTCATTGTAGCTTGTGTCTTATAGACTACTCAGAAGTGATCCCTGCCTTGCATACAGGGCAATGTTTGACCCTGCTGTACTAGAAATGCTGCATAGCTGCAGGTGGAATGGTACATGGATTACTCACTGTAAGGACATTAAGCTGGTATGTGACATTACTAATACATGCTGGTGGGGGAGATATGTCTACCAGACTTCAAAAAACCTTTGAAACAAACTCCCACCTAATGGCAGACAGTGCACCTCATTGGCCCTCTTCAGATTCATCTGTATGATTGCCTGGATGATCATCATTTCTCCACAAGGCTTGTGCCTTTGTCCCTCATAGACAGGGGCAATACATGCTAATCATGTAAATAAGGGTAGAACTTGACTAGGATTTTAAGGGACCTAGGGCCATTAGGCTACTAAAGTCCAATGATCCCATGGTCCCATATGATGATTTAAAATGGACTACCATCCACACCCACAAACCTGACTACAGTATGAATAGTACCACTCCCAATGAATGTTTACAGAACACTACACAGCACACACACTCCAAGCTGACTGCAATTAGATTACAGGTCCTACCTATCTAATGGCACACACTACAGATCACAGTACTTAATGCACATGTCACAGCTCAAGTCTCCTATTATCATCTTTTTTAGGTAATGTTACACTAGATGACATCAGCAGGCCTTGCTGTGGTCAGGTGTTTGCAGGCCCATATCACCTGCTACAACCAAAATACTGCAAAGCCCTACCTCTTTCTAAGTCAGTATGGTGACCATATTTGATTTGTAAGGAGATGCGCGTGCACACACACACACACACACACACACACACACACACACACACACACACACACACACACACACACACACACACACAAATCCACACCAAGTGAACCAAAGTGAGATTAGAACCACTGCCTATCTAGTCGTAGACACTACAGAACACAGTACGTATCGCACATGCCATGGCTAAAATCTGCCATTAGAAGGGCAGTTGGTAGTCTTAAGGTACATGACAACAGCAGGCCTTGTGGAAGACAAGAATTTGGAGGCTGGCATCACCTGCAAGGGCCACAAAATGCAGAATCATTGCAGTTTGGTAGTCAGTGTTGGATTCCCATTTGTTTTTTCTGAGAGACGCATACATTCACACACAGGATGTGTGGGGTGCCTGCCATCATTTTTAAATTATGTATGTGAGTAGGAGTAAGGTGTCAGTCCCTAGGTCCCTAGGTTGTCAGTTAATGTGCTATGCCTTACCTCTTAACCAAAGCCAGGGCATACTGAGAATGGTTATGTCTGCTTAAGGGGACATCATCAGGGAGTTCCTCCTCTGATTCCTCCTGTGACTGTGGCTGTGGTGACCTAGGCACTGGTAGGGGGCTGTGTATCCCTTCCCTTTGCTGATCCTGCTGCAGCTGTTTCCACATGATCATGTTTTGTAGCATAGCACATACTGTGACTAAATATGCACATGTAGCTGAAGAATACTGCAAGGCTCCACCAGATATGTCTAGGCACAGGAACCGTGACTTCAAAAGCCCAAGCACACACTCTATGATGTTCCTGGTTTGTGTGTGCACCTCATTATGGCAGTCTTCTGTGGGTGTGTGTGCATTCTGATGAGTGCCATCATCCACGGTTCCAGGGTGCAGCCAGCATCCCCCAGTAAATGACCGTGTGAGGTGTTCTCCCTAGCAAACATCTGGTATAGCTGTGATGTGTGCCAGATATGGGGGTTGTGATAACTGCCAAAGCTGCCAGCAGACACATTCAGGATTATTACCTGGGCATTGTGCATGACTTGGCAGTTAATAGAGTAGTACCCCTTGCTGTTAACATACATTCTACCCTGCTCACCAGGTGGTGTCTTGATGTGTACAAGAGTGCAATCTATGGCACCCACTACTTCAGAGTAATGTGATGCATGGTAGAACTGTTGCATATTGCTGGCCCTCACCTCAGGGGAGAGGGGAAAAGATATGTACTCACTGGCATGACATAGCATAGCATCCAGAAACTGGTGGAGTATCCTGGATGCAGATGCCTGTGACACCCCCATCATGTCCCCACTTGGTCTTTGAAAAGTACCTGTAGCTATTATCCTAAAGGCTATACATACCTTTGTTTCCACTGGGATGGTTTCCTCTCTGTTGGCTCTGGCTCTGAGTTGAGGGCGGCAGAGCTCAGTGAGTTTTTGAAATATGTCCCTGTTCACCGTATAGCATTCTACAATCTTGAGCTCCTGTAGCTCCTGGAAGGTTACTCTGGGCCTGAACACTCTTCTCCTTCTCAGTCTAGGCCTACGGTCAGCAGTACCAGCAGCATTGACTTCAGCATCTAGCATGTACAGATGTAGAAGACCTGCACCAGCCTCTAGCATTATCTCAGTTAAAATTCTCAATTTTATGCATTTCACCTGCCTAGAATGTAATTAACATAATTTAATGGCCCTACTTTAGTGTGTGACATTGCTCTATGCACCGTGCCATGCAGCATAGCTTATAGAGCGTGATAAATATTCATTGGGTATATCTGCTTTCCATTCATTGCTGCCTACATCACCACTGTCACGCGGGTAGTGTGCCACGTGAACATGTTGAGCTATGTGGCACGCCACGCAGCATACCTTAGACAAAAGTCAAAATCAATAATTGAATATATCCGGTTTTAATTACTTGCTGCCTACGTTATCACTGTGACCTGGGTGGCTTTTCTGCATGAACACACTCAGCTATGTAATGCACACTGCAAACATGTGCATGTGGGAATTAAACAATCCTAAAAGTGGCTGAACACATTCCCCTGCTGGCATCCACATCCAGTGGAAATATCAACATAGTGTGGGAGCCTAGACGATGTAGATACACACTTACTCCTTTTTGCTATTCAAGACAGTCACCTCATTTACATACATATCCATGCTGACAGCCTGGAAACTACACAGTTCATAAGCTGTATGAACTGGGCAATAACACCAATGCACCATTGTATGGACCCAAAACAAGGACCTATAAAACATTTCTGACATATATTATATAATGCATTTTTTGCCTCTTTATTTTTCTGTTAAGCATGTTTGCTCACTGTGGTGCATAGTGCAAACATGCCAAGATTATTAAAAAAATATTATTAATTTAACATATTCTCTTCCTCTTTATGACATCCACAATATTAGTTTTTCACATATCTGTAGGTGTTATAACATTTTCAGGGGAGATATGCCCATATTTCTAGTGCTTTACATCCTCTTTTGTCTGTTTAGACTCCTGTATGTGGAAAAATTCTGCTTACACTACGGACACCGACATGGAGTCTACACAGTTGCCTTTCTACTTCTTTGATTGCTCAATCTGCCTCATTTGCATAAGAGTCACCTACTTATCAGGTAATTTGCATCCCTCAGTATTTTCCCTGTTTGCGCATGTATGCGTGTCATGAAGAGGCACTTACAAATCTAAAATTGTTCATACTTGTGTACACACTGCACCTCAAAGTGTATACAAGAAAAAATTTGTGTAGACTTTACTGAATTCCTTCCCGAGTCTATTTCTTTACATGTGTGTGTGCTTTTTTCCCCAGGCAGTCATTTGATGGAAAGGTTGGAAAAAAGTTCTAAAATGCACCTCAAAGCATTTGAAATCCTGTGGCTTCTGGGGGCACAGACGCCCCCAGACCATCATATTAATTCACTTATTTATACTACAATTATTACGGTACATTCTTTGTCACTTAGAGAACATTGAAACGATGCAGGAAGAAAGCTGAATTATAAACAAAAATATGAGAATAGATAGGAAAAAGTCATCTGAATGGTGAGTGGAGGTCAAAATGTTTGGAACCAGTGTCCAGGTCACTTTGCCTAGGACAGTATTTCATCTAAGGTCATCTCTGTTTGTCACCCTTCCTCACAATTCCTATTGCTCTATTTTTCAAACTGTTCCTCTCCTTCTCCAAATTCTTAGCTCTGCCACTGACAATAGTTGATATTGGCAAGATAAGGATAATTGGCTATACATATGACTATGGCTGTGAATTAACCTGAGTTGTATTTTGCTGAAGTGGTGATGTAGTGGTTATGTCATTGGCTCATGATTGTCAACATTTCCACACAACTGCATTCTAATCCCACCTCTGCATGCATGACAAATCCTGGAATGGGATATTTGCATTACATATGTAGGACTTACATTTCATGACATATACTTAGCAATTTCTGCATGCCATGTAAGTTCAGTATTCTTATCTGTACATGATGGCAAGAGACATGATATCTATTGCTTTGTATAGCATCACAATATATATGAGGAGTTTTACATCAACATATGATTTTGCACTACATGTATACATTTTGATACATGCAAATCATCTTTTTACAGATGTCAATGGTTCATACACATGATTACTTTTCCCACAGGGAACATATTTTAATTCTGGAGGCCCTGTGGCAGCATGGCCAAAATTTGCTAGGACAGATCGGCATTATATTCTTGAGAGACTCAAGTGTGGAATGACATCACAGACATCGTGAGAGCTGTGGGTGGGCATAAACACTCAAGGGACGCCTGTCATTGCCTTTGCTCTGAAATGATCTTCCATGCAGTCAACAGACTCCATCTCTATGAGAAGGAGAGAAATTCCACTGGTCATGGGCCACCTTTACCTTCCCTGAATGAGACAGTGATATTTATGGCCTCCCACAATAACACCTGTCAAGATGATCACATTCTTGGGGAGGGATTATGTCAGGTGTTCCAGAACATGCAAGTATGTCCATCATTCACAAACTCAACAGCATAATCCAACTGTCACTCATGGACATTCATTCACTCACATTTTATCTGTTTTTAT
The DNA here is from genome assembly GCF_019279795.1 of Protopterus annectens. Classification (NCBI taxonomy): domain Eukaryota; kingdom Metazoa; phylum Chordata; order Ceratodontiformes; family Protopteridae; genus Protopterus; species Protopterus annectens. The sequence goes on from NC_056727.1 coordinate 801,076,835, forward strand.
GAATGTCACAGCAGTGCAACAATGTCATGTATGCCTTGATATCATGGGTAAGGGAAGACTCAGTAAGAGTACTAGGACATTTTATTAAATAGACAATGCTTAGCTGACACTGTCAGCACCAAATGTACAGATGTTTTATTCACTTGCGCAGGGCTAGCATCATCTGACCAATGCCATCACACATCAGCTGCATGTCTCTATACTCAGTTAGGCTGATATGTATCTTTTGCCTGCCACTGCCTGATGTTAAGACTGAGATATACTCACTTGTTGTTTGTGTTGCACTATAACCTACAGGTTCAACACTATCCACATGGCTACTAGCCTCATCTTAGGATGACAGGCCTAGTAAGACTATCTACATAGTTGGTATAATGCAATATCTTTAAGTGCAACAGTGACTTTTATGTGTAATGCTGTTTGGCCATCAACATCTGCTCAATGTCAGCACTCATCAGGTACCTGTCTTTGCACTCAGTTAGGCTAATATACATCCCTTGCCTGCCACTGCCTGATGTCAAGGGTGAGATGTACTCAGTTGTTGCTTGTGTTCCACTATAACCTACAAGTTCCACACCATACAGATGGCTACAAGCCTCATCCAAGTGTGCCAGACTTAGTAAAGTAGTCTGTACAATTGCTATACAATGATATCATTATATATCACTGTTGCCTTTATGGGTGATGTTGCCTTATTCACATGCATAGGGCACTTGCCTTGTGGAGAACAATGCCAGCCATCTGATATGTTTATCTCTTCTTTGCTGTGTTGTATGCATCAGTTTCAGTGCTACATAATGTGTGTGCTTACTACTGAGTTGTTGTGGATGTGTCTGGTTTTACACAACAGTGGCATTTCAGCCATCACCACTGGAGGGGGTGTCAGAGGAGAACATGTCAAATATGCCATCAGGTGTGTGTGGTTTAATATTGGCCTTTATATTTGTTTGATTTTTGACTAGTATGGTTGATCACTGCTCTCAAGGGGCATTGCACCATCAATGGCGATGCTGACCTGGTAAGTCCATATCACCATAGCTAATCAGTGTTGCTAGACATTTGTCAAATTATTTCAGTCATATCCTGCCTCATATTTCCTCTGTTAATGTACATGGCATGCATCATCTGTCTGTATTTGCAGAATATCCACTTCCTGTCTCCTACACAAGCCCATCTACTGATCCTGAGGTGGGATGTGATGTGTGTCAGTCTAATAGTGCAGCCAATGGCACATGGGACACTACATTGGCAATGTAGTCTAGCCTGGAAGGGGACAGTCATGTGTTCATGGTATATTCTCTGATCAAGTGTATGGCATGGCCAGACAGTCTGATGATTTATGGGCTTCAGATGTTGGACATGATGATGACTGTGACCTGCTGTCCCAATTTCAGTACTGATGATGAATCTGCCCCTCAGTGGACTGATTGTGGCCATTGGGCTACATGTGGGAAAACAGCTGATGTGCATGAATGCATGACAGATGCTGTATGCCTACTGTTACAGGTTCTTGAATGTTCACTGAGATATTATGGCAATGACCTACATGCTACCAATCATGTAGTACACCAGCTGTGAGTGTTACATGAAGGACAGAAGTGCAGACATGGAGAGGTCATGGAAACATTGCCTGTACAACATGACTGCATGGTATCTGTCACATGCAGCATTGAAAGCCTTGTTATAGCAATGCCAGGGCAGTGCCATACTACAAACTGGATGTTATGTGCTCTGGCCATCATGAGAAAATTATCTCCAGTGAGGAAAGACAGAATCCCCTGTCAGTAGACCCACGCATGTCCCTGGTACATCACTATCTGTGCTGCAACATGCACACACATCTGCTGTTAGCCAACCTATTCAGAACCCAGTAGTCATGTCCAGACATACATATTGCAGTAATAGGTACAGCACTGTAGGCAGAGCATTTCTGGACATGGCAGGGGCAGCCAAGACCATGCTGTAAGTCGTCAGTGTGGGCACCCTAAACTGCATTAGAGTAACACTGGAGTTAACCAAATGTGTGTCCTCTTGGGTCATTCTAACTATGTGGCAATGATGACCACTGTGCTGAACATTGCCTACTATACATGCTAGTGGTTTCTCAAATGTCTGATGCCACTGGCTTTTCCTTTTTAATTGTGAGAGAGCCCTGAGGATGCACCAGAACCTTTAGGACTGTCATGCAGGTCTGCCATCAATACAACGATCTTTACTGCATGGACTGGTGTGAGCTTTGCCAGAGGATTGCAGAAGTACGATGACAGCTCCCAGATGTCAACACTATGTGACATAATCCACACCTTAACACTTATTAATTACTGTTCTCATTTGCTGAACAGATACAGTGATATAATGAACTGGGATACATAATTATTCCATTTATATAAGTATTACTATCAGTAAGTTACTTATAGTTGGGTGGCCATGGTGGTGCAGTGATTAGCATTGCCACCTCACAGCAAGAGGTCCTCCAGTTTGATCCTCGGCTGGGGTGCCTTCTGTGCGGAGTCTGCATGTCCTCCCTGTGGTCATGTGGGTTTCTTCTAGGTGCTCCTGTTTCCTCCCACATACCAAAGACATACTGTAGGTGGATTGTACACTCTAAATTGGCCCTAGGTGTGAGTGTGTGCTTGTGTGTGCCTACTGTGGAAGGTTGGGCGCCGGGCTGGCAACTCGACACCGTAAAAACTCCACTGCCAATCATGAGCGGACAGGTGATCTGCTGTGGCAACCCTTAAATGGGAAAAAGCCAACAGAAGAAGAAGAAGATCAGTAAGTTACTTATATTTAAAAATAAGACTTAATTATTGATAGCAGTTCAACAGCTCATCCTGGAGTTATCTACACATAAGCATGGCCAGAAATGCAGGTATGCAGGATTTTTAGTAACAGTATCTCTCATTAATGACTATGTATTTGGGACCTCTCATAAACAATGCTGCTCAATAACAGAAGATGGTATACCCTGACAAACAACAGTGTTGCCAAGTAGCTGAACCAGTTATGTAATATTGCAGTGTAAATGGAATTTGTGTGTTCAAAACCTACAAACCCATTGTTATTCAGAATGGTAATGGATTATTTTATTTTGATGAGCTTCACATAATATGATCATGTTGCCTGGTTGTGTGCTGATGTATGAAAGAATCTACATGTATTTTGTTGTTGGGGTGCATTACCACCTACAGAGCAAAGGCCTTTGATGACAATGCATTTTTTCGTTTCACAACACTTCAAGACTGTTCATTCCATGCAGCTTTTTTTAACTAGGTATTTCATTATGATAACTTTGGAATACTTTAAAAAAAAACAAAATATGTCAGCTCAGTATTAAATGTTTAGTAATAACTATTCACATAGACTACTACTTAACTAAGGTAGAAAAGTATAGGAGCACCTCTACAACACTGTTCAAGAGGAACCTGGAAAAGTGGATTGGACACTGTAAATTCTTACCAGGGATAGAGCCCAGAACCCTCCTAGACATGGGCAGTCATCACTAAATGCAATCTTGGGTATTGACTTGCATTTCTATGGTATTACATTGGGATGAAACTGCTAGGCTTCAAATGACCTTCAGGTCAAAAGTCTAGTAATCTCTTATGATCCTATGATCCTATTACAGAGCAAAATGCATTCAGTTTGAGTGACTGTTGTAAACACACTTGATTTACAGAAAATGTAGATGTGTAATCCCTAGACTGTGATGTAGCTGAAGGGTTAGCAATTGAAATGACGTCATTAACTGCAGTCCTACTTTTTATTTACTATTATTATCTAACTTATGTGACAGTAATTATACTTCCCATATATTACTGAGGAGAATATGATACCCTTGAAAAGGTCATTCCCAATACTTAATCTGCATATGGCATTAACCTTGTTTAATATCACTGTAAAAAGTACATAATGCCGATCACATCAGTCTTCTGATGTCACATTGAGCCTGTCTCACATTTTAACTACTAGTCATTTTGTATATCATTATGCAAGGCTAGAGAGGGTCACCTATTACTGTATGTCATGCTTCAACTATGTTGTCACAAATCAGACATGTTTTGTTTGAATAACTATAACTTACTCTCCTCTAACATAGAATAACTAGCTAGACCGGAAGGGTTCTGGACTCTGGTGTAGACATAAATGAATGCTCTAGGTTTGTAACTAGTTTCCCCTAGTTTGTAGCCAGTTATCCAAGCATCAGAGATACATTTTCACTTTTAAATAAAACTCCCACCAGGACTGAATAAACCGTGTAGGCTCCATGTAAAGCCTACATGGAATGCATCGGTGTACAAGGCCATGATTCTCCCTCAGCAGATTGCCATGCATATTAATTGTGGTACACCCCTAAGAAAGGTCAGAGCAACATGGATACTGAATCTGAGTAAGATCGATGGCACACCCACATACCTTTCAGCCCATTAACCTTGACTGAAAGGTGTACAAGACATTTTATTTCAGTAAGTTGGATTTATTTTAATTTTCTTTACCTTTATGTGCTTGCTTGCATGATGTGTTGTGTAATTTAGCTATGCTTAACTCTGTGCAACAATACATCAGACATGTGCCAGACATCTAAAAATAGAAACAGGACCCATTCAGTTTCTATTTTTTTATTTTTATGTGCTTGCTTGTGTGATGCACTGTATTATTAAGCTATGCTTAGCACTGTTTACTTATGCATTAGCCATACATTAGACAGCTAAAAATAGAAACTGAATACATTTAATTGGTGTAGTTCTGAGGTGCTTAGCAATGAGAAAACCCATGCAGCAAAGCTGTGCTATGCCTATAGGCACATTTGCAGTATATCTGAAGTTATATGAGTTCCCTTCACTATCCCAGTTGTTAAATAGGTTGAGTCATAACCTACAGTATAGCAGGTCCAGGGTTCAAGTCCTGGGCATTAATACCTTTTACATATACTGCTGTGAAACTGTGTCAGGTGACTGAAACATTAGTTGACTTTAAATGTAATGGTTGTTAAATTTAGAAAAGGTGCACAATGCTAAGCATCTCTTAAACATGGTCAATAGTCTTTTCAAGTTTGCACATTGCTAAACTTTGCTTAAACATGGATTGTGTGAGTTTACGCAATGCTAAGTGATGTGGTGTGTTTTTGAAAGTTACAGTATGATATGCAATGGTGGCATTGCAGCCTATTTAAAGGGCAATAGGTGGGAATTTCACATTATTCCTTGGAGGCTGACGTTTGACTGTGGTTATGGCTGCTGTCATTGGGGATGGTGTGCACTTTAGGACACAATAGTGGGGTGTGAAGGAGTTTAAGGTTTTCATTGAAATCCTGGTAGACCACTATGGACCCTGGCTGCTGCAGGGGAACTATCAGGGGTCAAACCATAAGTCGGAGGCCTGGGATAGTTTGGCCAGAGACCTGAACAGTGCAATTGATATCCCCTGCACTGGTGAGCAGTATCATCATCATTATGATGACCTCTATCGAAGGAACAGGGGAACTTTGGATACCTGGACCCAAGAAGCATGGGATGGGAATGCCTCACAGATATCTAAGTATGTTTTCTAGTAATTTATAAATATACAAGCTGAATCTGTGCAAAACTGGTATGCATAATGGTTTCCTTCTCTTACCACAGCTGCAGAATAGAGCGCTTGCAATGCCCAGTCCCATGCAAGGTGTTTGGCTAGGGTGAGGCAAGTGCATGTTATGTAAGAAAATCAATAAATTAATAAATTAATGCACAACTTAAAAATAACATAAAGTAAATACAGATATTACAGTCTTAACAGCCATGTATGAAATGCCTGAGACATAATAGACTTTCATTAATGTGTTAGTCTATATCTGAACTGGTAAAGCAAGTTAAAGCAAATAAGCATGCAGTACTGTGTAGCATAGCTTCCAACCATTACTTAATGTCATGGTCTACCCAGATTAAGAGTCAATGTTGTGGGCTGCTCATTGTCTGAAATATGCTCTAGATTGCAGTCAATAAATGAATAGGGTAATCATGTAAGTTAGTAGAAGTCCTAGAGAGCTATCCATGTGTGTAAATGCAACATCTGAAACAACATGAATCAATAAAGTGTAAAAGCAGACGGTGCTCCAATATTTTTTTCCAATAAAATGTTCAGTATTACTGTAGTCACTGCTTGTGAGTTCTTATCCCACACCAGTCAACTGAGAAATTGTGCAGTATTCAATACTGTTTTAGCTTATCATAGATAAATGTTGTGGAATACCCAGATTAAGAGTCAATGTTGTGGTCTGCTCATAGGTTCATAGGTTCATAGGTAGGTACTAGGCTATCGGCACTGGAGCCTATACAAGCCCAGCCAAAAAGGTACCCTGGCTTTTGCCACCCAAGAAAATTATTTTCCTGTGCCACTGTCGAGCAGTGTCTGAAATATGCTGTATATTGCACTCAATAAATGAATAGGGTAAACATGTAAGTTAAAAGAAGTCCTAGATAGCTAGCCATGTGTGTAAATGCAAGATCTGAAGCAACATGACTCAATAAAGTGTAAAAGGAGAAATTGTGCAATATTCAATACTGTTGTAGTATGTCATAAATAAAACACAGCCATGCTTGCATGTGAAGTGTACTCCCATAGACTTGTGCCATGACTGTCTAGCTGTCAAGTGTAATCAGTGATCATGAATATACCTCTCAACTGTCATGATTTTTGCAGAATGTACTGAATATTGCCCCATATTTCTGGTCTGTTTGGTATATGATCTTGTTTTATTGGTCAGCCTCTGCCACAATGCTAAGGATTCTTCTTCTTCTTCTTCTTCTTCTTCTTCTTCTTCTTCTTCTTCTTCTTCTTCTTCTTCTTCTTTCGTTAGGGGTTACCACAGCAGATCAACTGTTTCCATTTCTTCCTGTCCTCTGCATCTTGCTCTGTGACATCAACCACCTGCATGTCCTGTCTCACCACATCCATAAACCTTATCTTAGGCCTTCCTCTTTTCCTGTTACCTAGCAGCTTCATCTTTAGCATCTTTTTCCCCAATTTACTTTGCATCCCTCCTCAGCACATGTCCAAACCAATGTAATCTTGCCTCTCTGTCTTTGTCTTCAAACCTTCCAACCTGGGCTGACCCTCTAATATACTTATTCCTAATCCTGTCCATCCTCGTCACACCCAGTGCAAATCTTAACATCTTCAACTCTGCCACGTCAAGCTCTTACTCCTGCCTTTTTGTCAATGCCACTGTCTCCAACCCATATAACATAGCTGGTCTCACTACCCTCTTGTAGACCTTCTCGTTCACTCTTACTGGTACTCGTCTGTCACAAATCACTCCTGACACTCTTCTCCACCCACTCCATCCTGCCTGTACTCTCTTCTTCACCTCTCTTCCACATTCACCATTACTCTGAACTGTTGATCCCAAATACTTAAAGTCATTCACCTTCGCCACCTCTACTCCCTGCATCCTCACCATTCCTCTATCCTCCCTCTCATTCACACACATATATTCTGTCTTAGTCTTGCTGACCTTCATTCTTCTTCTCTCTAGAGCATATCTCCACCTCTCCAGGGTCTCCTCCACCTGTTCCCTACTCTCACTACAGATCAAAATGTCATCTGCAAACATCATAGTCCACGGGGACTACTGTCTGATCTTGTCTGTCTACCTGTCCATCACCATTGCAAATAAGAAAAGGCTCAGAGCTGATCCTTGATGTAATCCCACCTCCACCTTAAACGCATCTGTCACTCCCACCGCAGAACTCACCGCTGTCACACTACCCTCATACATATCCTGTACCACTCTTACATACTTCTCTGACACTCCCAACTTCCTCATACAATACCACAACTCCTCTCTAGGCACCCTGTCATATACTTTCTCTAAATCCACAAAGACACAATGCAACTCCTTCTGACCTTCTCTGTACTTCTCCATCAACACTAACAGAGCAAACATTGCATCTGTAGTGCTCTTTCCTGGCATGAAACCATAGTGCTGATCACTAATCATCACCTCCCTTCTTAACCTAGCTTCCACTACTCTTTCCCAAAACTTCATGCTGTGACTGATCAGTTTAATCCCTCTGTAGTTACTACAGCTCTGCACCTCACCCTTATTCTTAAAAATCGGTACCAAAACACTTTTTCTCCATTCCTCAGGCATCCTCTCACTTTCCAAGATTTCATTAAACTATCTAGTTAAAAACTCCATTGCCATTTCACCTAAACACCTCCATGCTTCCACATGTATGTCATTTGGACCAACAGCCTTTCCGTTCTTCATCCTCTTCATAGCTATCCTTACTTCCTCCTTGTTAATCCACTTCACTTCATGAATCACTATCCGCACATCATCCAACCTTCTCTCCCTCTCATTCTCCTCATTCATCAACCCCTCAAAGTACTCTTTCCATCTACTCAACACACTCTCCTCGCTTGTGTGTACGTTTCCCTCATTATCCTTTATCACCCTTACCTGCTGCACATCTTTACTAGCTCGGTCCCTCTGTCTAGCCAATCGGTACAGGTCCTTTTCTCCCTCCTTAGTGTCCAACCTTTTATAAAACTCTTCATACGCCTTATAATTAGCCTTTGCCACCTCTCTCTTTGCCATGCACCTCATCTCCTTATACTCTTGTCTACTTTCTTCATCTTCTTGACAAGCCCACTTCTTCACCAACCTCTTTCTCTGTATACTCTCCTGTACTTCTTCATTCCACCACCAGGTCTCGTTGTCCTCCTTCCTTTTTCCAGATGTCACATCAAGCACCTTTCTAGCCATCTCTCTTACAAGCTCTGCTGTAGTTAATGTTAGAAAAAAATCAGTCATCTGATTTGCAGATATATATAACATCACTCAAAATGCAGTTTAATGACAAATCTGTTATCAAAACACCTTGCTACTATTGTAAGAGCACACTATGTAACAATGTTCCCTGTCATTGTGCCTTTGTAACACCATTATGTATGGCTTGGCCCATAATTTCCCATGCTAAAAGGTTGAGAGGTATGTACGTGGAACATCATATATACAAAATAAGCAACATTGAATGACTGCTAGATACAATATGATCTGTACTATAGTGTGAGTGTAAGAAACAGGGTAGTATTTCAAATAATAAAGGGGCATAGCAGTCAGTGGTCTACAAGTGAAATCTAACATATCTGGAAGTATGCAGTTGTATTATGTTTAGTTATATTATCTGTGAAGTTACTAATGTTCTTTTTTCTCTCACCTCACCCCTTCTCTTCTTTTATTTATTTGATCGATATATTTACTATTATCATTTGATATTATCATATTATTTGTTATTACCTCTTATTTTGGCCTGATATATAATTTAATATTGCTTTACTGTTAAAAAAAAACTTTCATCTACATTATTTATTGTTGTGTTCCTCATTCTATTATTTTCAAATTGTTTCCATTACTCATTATTGTTTTCTCTTATGTTATTTGGTTTATGTTTATGTTTCTCTTATGTTTATATTTTATTTACCACTGTGCGACAAGGTAGTCCGGTTCTCAGTGATCCATCTGGGCTGCAGCCTGGTGGCACCCCTCTCCTGTCCATGCACTGCCTGCTCCATCAGGTAGTTCCACCCCAAAGTCTGGGGGTGTGATCCCTCTGGGAGTGGAGGTGGAGTGGATGTGTTTGTCTGCCAGGTAGGGTTGTGCCCTAAACTATTGGTGCATGTCTATGCCAGACGAAGAGCATGCTGTCGATTCTGGTGGGGCATTCTGTCCTCAGGCACTGGGGTCGACCACTGCCTCCACAGGAGCAGTGAAGTTGTTGTGTTGACAGTTCCATGGGTGAGGACTTATGTCACACTGCTACTGTGTCTGAAGTCCATGGGACCGGGATCCCACAACACCCTACTCAACCAAGGTGTTCACACACCACTTATGTCCCACACCAACCCTGTCTGCTGTCTTGTCTATATTGTCTGTCTGCAAATGTTTCCTCACTTTCCTAACTTACCTTACCCACGCATACCTATGTCCCTTCCCCAAAATTCCATTCTCTCCTTAAAAGAAAAAAAGTGCACCTGTCCCAAATAAAAAAAATAATTTCCCATGCATAGCTCTCCATTTCATACACGTGTCCACTGGACACACTTAGTTAGGTCCAATTGGCTTGACGATGCACTTATGTTGTCATCACCCCTCTCTTTCTCTGGGGGTGACACTCCAAATTAAGCTAAAAATCTTTTCAAGTGCACAGTTGTTGGTGTACAAGAAATGGACAGCTATGGTTCTTTCCTACACCCTTCCTGCACATTCCTACCTGCCGTTCACTATGTTTTTCCCCTGCTTGCACCCCATTTCACCACTGTCCTATCGCTCCCAATTTTCTTTTCTTGTGATATGTATGCCTGTCTCATCACCTATTTATCCACCCAAAGCAGTACAGATGGAACATCTGATTTTAAATAATGGACTTCAAAGGTCTACAGATAAGAACACATTTCAACTATTCCCATTACAACTCTAGAAAGTGCATATAATCTAAGGTTATGCATTAGCATGGTTTCACAGAGGATTTTGAAGTTTGTAATTCTAATGTGGCCCAGTAATATCAGACTAAAGTCCACACTGATTTATTAGAGATATTACACAAGTAACATACATATATGGAGGTCATGTTAGAAGCAAGGGTTGCCAGCACACAGAGGATCCTCACTAAAAGAATAAAGGGCATAAGTAAAATGTCCTATGCAGACTGCCTCAAGTCCCTATCCCTGTCTCCTTTCTCTTACAGGCTTTTGAGGAGAGATTTATGCCTGGCATACAGGGCATTGTCAGACCCCACTCAAATGCACCTCCTTCATATCCACAAAATAAACAGCACCAGAATTACCCATTTTAAAGACTTAAACCTTGCCTGTGATATAACTAGGTCCTGCTGGAGAGATAAGTATGTATCTCAGAGACTACCGCATCTATGGAACAGGGTCCCCACCCATGTGAAGCAGAGTTCTTCCCTAACCGAATTCAAGTACAACTTGGACAATTGGATGGGAAACCAGAAATTCATCCCTGGTTTGGCACCTATGTCTCTAAGAGACACAGGTAACCTGTAAATGATTCATTTCCTAACCCCTCTGATTACACTTATCAAGGGTATCAGAATGTGTCGGAGATTTGGGATGCATGGCTAGGCTTAAAAAGGCCCTTATGGTCATTAGCCTAGTAAGCACCTATGAACACTTTCCAAATGACTACCATGACATAACACATGACTTAGTGGTTGTCCAAGTAGTTGATATAATGGTTGCTGTACCCCCTACCTTGTTCTAGGACACACCAAGCATGTTGCCTTTTACTCTTTTAATAATACTGTTGGCTAGCGTACTTAATTTAAACACATACCTTAATTTCCAGTCAGATGCGTTCCCTCAATCTGGGTCTGGCTGTTCATCAAGGCTGCCACAGGTCCAACAGTTACTCTTAAGTGTTGTTGTCCTGCACATTCTTCAGCCTTTCTGTCTATGCCTATTGCCTGCAGCAGCAGCTTCAGCCTGTAGCACACACATCTGTATGTAAAATTTAGCTGCTACAAACATTCTCTCTGTGCTGATGTAGTATTTTTATCCCAGTCATTTCCACCCCAAACAATGAGAAAGGGAATTTAATCTACATTGAAACCTTATATCTTGTTGAGTAGTTGTATGGGATTGGTGGATTATACTGCAAATCAGCTGTCTAGGCTGTCTAGGCTGCAGGTAGCATTTCTGAATCACAGACTGATTCAGGGGCAATCACCTGCTAATAATGAGAACCAGCCAGGGAAATCAGTGTGTATGAGAGTTAGTCTTTATGGTTAACTCATTGACAGATTACTTATATAGCAGTATCTTTTGACAGAGGAGTATTGTACTCCATCAGATATGTAACCATTTTGTTTCCAACATGATGCATATGTTTGAATATTGTTAGAGAGAATGTGAATTGCATCAGTAAGCCTTTGTTGGAACTGTACTGATGACACGGCATTGATCTCCAGCAATGTTACACATACAGACGATATAGAGTACAACAAGAGTATAAGGCTGTGGGATAAATAGGTATGCATTTTTCCTGGCTACTTACTTTGATAGCAGTTGTAATAGTACACTGCTATTCTGTTTGCACTGTTGTTTATACCTATTATATGGGTGAGGGGGGGGGTCCTGCTATGGGGAAGAATACAATGGATTCCTGTGTTGGATACATGAGTATCTTTCATGGCACAAACAGGAATAGGTCACTATTGCTACTATCCTAGCTGTGTCCACACCCTTTGTATGTTTGGCACACTGTTGAATATGAGATATGCCATCCAGCAGTGAATACTGATAGCCTTCCTTTATTGCTGTATCTCTACATACTGTACTCCCACGTATCTGACCTGACATGCTCTCATTATTTGTTTGTATTTCAGGAAAATATCATGTATGCATGATGCAGGGCACCATTTACTGAAGCAGAAAATTATCTCATCACTGAGGCTTTATGCCAATATTACCAAGTCCTGCTGTCCAGAGGGAGGGCAAATAGGGCAGAGCATGCAGCCCTGTGGGATGAACTGGTGCATAACATCAATATCATGGGTCTCCAGAATCATACCTACGAGCAGGTGTGACACCATGCCAGAGATATGATAAATTCAGCATGCAGACTTGCAAATGACATGGCAAGAGATCATCGGATCACTGATGGTAGGCCTGCAGCAGAACAACCTCTTTCAGACACAGAAGAATCCCTGGCAAATCTTGCAACACAGGACAGCTCCCAGGCATCCATCAGCCAATATGTTGTGGACGTGGGTGCCACCCATTCCTCTCAAGAAGAGCATCCATGTATGCTTAGTTAGATCAGCATTGGAATACTGTTGCATTCAGCATGTCAAGGTGTATACAGTTTTACATGGGTGTCAGGGGTTTTATGGGGGAAGGAGGTTAGCTGCAGTTTTAAGCTCATATAGAGATTCTGACCCATATACCTCTTAACCTAGCAGCTACTGTAAATGTGAGTTATTTGGATGCATTACCCTTGTTAGACGGTATCATGCGGTGCTGTTGCCATTACCATTCCCTCAAACTTTTTCAGGACCATCAGGAATTGGAAGAGGTCATGATCCTGTTGCTGGTAAGCACAAAACTGTTTTGTCAGAGATGTGAATATAGTTCAATGTATTCTGTAAAGTGTCATCCCAGGCCTGCTGGCTGCATTGATGTACTGCCTGCATGATTGCAAATAGACAGATATTTTCTGAATGTCCACAGCTTAGAGACAAACCTCTGCCTTGTAGATGTGACCATAGGAATTGACTTGACAATATTGTTAGGATATTACAGATTGCCATGACTGTTGACTGTGCAGATTTTTGCAGAATGTCAACAGTGTACATAGTTTATGTTTTGCTCATCAGATTATTTTTTAATGAATAATCATTTCAAAATAATTACACATTGAAGTTAGAAAATAATCTCCTCATGTCCTACTAGGTGATGTTATGGGTTATACAAGTCAGTAATAGTGACAGATTTATATAAAGCTTAACAGTCCCCCTCCCCCCAGTCCCATCTCTTTACCACATTCTACCTAATACACTCCTTCTGTACTTGTTTTTAGTCATTTTTAATTTAATTGCATTTTTTTAAACTGTGTTTGGTCTAATATTGCAACATACTCAAGTGTGCTAGCTTGCACTGCATTTTAATTGTTTGTACTGCTGTTTTAGCTACTTTAATGTAAAAAAAAAAACTGCAAGCCTGTTTCCTATCTTTCCTGTAACTAGTGTAGTCCAGTTACAGATTTGCTGTATCCAAGACTGTATGTAAGCTTCTGAGCACCCCCAAGCCTTTCTGTGTTGGAGGGAAGCCTTCTAGCTTGTCGGTGGGAGTGGTAAGCACTAGGTAACCTATCTACCACATAAGGAATGGTTCTGGACTAGAAATTGTAGTTATTGGCCATCTGGGCAATCTTTTACATCTCTCTCTCAACTTTCTGATTTGAAAGCCTGCATTTGCACTTGTTTCTTTCCTGTAACTAGTTTAGTGCAGATACAGATTCTTAGTTTTGCACTTGAATTTGCTTATTTGTGCTCAGCACTTGTTCAGAACTTGTTGTAAGCATTAAATAACCTACTAATTACTACAGCACTCAACCTTCCTCATTACCTACAGGAAAACACTTTTGGTACTTACTTTCCTCACTTGCTTAGAGAAAAACAGCTCTTGTACTCACTTTACTCAATTATCTAGAGGAAAATAGTTTTTTGTTCAGGCATGTCCAAGGGTCAGCTCCCAGTGTTCTCTCCTGTCTATCTGATGAATCTGGGCATTGTGGGGCAATGTAGAAATTGCCTCATGTACACAGAGAACTCTCTCCTCCTACCACCCAACACTACAACCTGTGAGAGATGCACTCATCTAGCCAAACTGGAGGTAAAGCTCTCTCCAACCAAGACCGAACTTGACATTCAAGAGAAGATAAACACTTGCACCACACCACACTTATCACATAGTCTCACTAAATCTACACCACCAAAATCCACACATAGAAACACAAAAACATTTGCAGAGGCTCTCAGTAATAATCTGCCCAAGCAACAGAGATCTCCAAAGCAGAAACACAAGCAAATTCCACCACCCAACACAACCCAAAAGACACATAGCCCACAGACTCAGTGTGCCACTCAACCACAGCCAATAAGGCAAACAACGTATCCAACACACTAGTCATAGGTGACTCTATAGTCAGGCACACTGATGTCCCACTCACCAGGCTAAAATAGGAGAAGGTTACTGTCAACTACCTGTCGGGTGCCAGGATCCGCTATATAACCCACACACTCAGGTCACTCCACAACAACTACAAATATGATTCTGTCATTGTTCATGGTGGTGTAAACAACCTGAGACATACCTCCCTGGACTACATGAAAAGAGACATGGAAGAACTCTCCAATCTTGTAGACCAGGCAGGTATGACCCTAGCCCTGAGTAGCATTCTGCCATCATCCAGAATAATACTGCAGTACAAGGACAAAATGATTGACTTCAACAATTGGCTGAGCTTCTGGTGTCATTCTAGGGGGATCCAGTATCTGTCTGTTTGGGGTGACATGGTCGACAGGCCACAATGCTTTGCCAGAGATGGCCTGCACCTGTCGCCCCTGGGATTCCGGATACTGGCTAAGACTCTTGCTGTTCCTATAGTGCCTTTTTTAGGCAAGGTTCAAATGACAAATTCCCCACTGTAACATGAACAGGCAAGCAAAAACTGAGGGTAATGCTACTCAATACTAGAAGTCTAAATCTCAAAATGCACTCACTCGAGGCACTCCTTAAAATGGAGAACATTGATATCTATACAGTGACTGAGACCTGGCTCAAGGCTCCAGAGAGCACCCCTGCACTACCAGGCTATAACTCATACCACACTTTTCGGCCATGCAACCCGGACCAGAACACTTAAGGTGGAGGTGTGTCCATATTCGTTAAGGATATCCATACCTCCAGGCTAGTTGCTTAGCATAATGCATCCAAGGTTATCCAAGTGCAACTATCTCTGGGCAAAACTGCAATCCAAATTGTAGCTTCCTACAGATCCCCCACCATGCCCCAAGATTCCCACTCCTCTTTTCTTGATGTACTGGAAAATATTAGAGTTCAACCAAACACCCTAATAATGGGCGATTTCAACTACACCACCATTAACTGGGAAAACTACTCGTGTACCAACTCCTTCACACAACACTTTATGGAATTCATAAATTCCAGTGCCCTGGATCAACTTATCCGCACCCCCACCAGGGGCAACAATATCCTAGACCTAGTCATTTCCAGCATGAGTGACCTGTGTTCCACAACTGAAGTCAACTCCTCGTTGGTCCGATCCGAACATAAGCTAATCACCCTTAATATCCGCATTCCGCCCCCATTAAGGAAACCACGGTAAAAAAATTCTCCAAAGTCAACTACATGCTTCTTAAGACAGAAGTGGTGAACTTCATAACACCCATGCAGATGGGCAATACAGTTACGACTGCTAAATCCTACACAAATGCACTCTATAAGCACTTACACGAGTGCATGGATCATGCTATCCCAAACAGAACCAAGACGCTATCTTCGAAAAAAAGGAAGCCAATCTGGTGGTTCCCTGCCATAAACAAACTGTACAACAGAAGGAAGAAATTGTTGAAAAAGAGAGTAAAATCCCATGAGTGGAGGAGCTCCCTGGTCAGCCTCAGTAAGAAGCTGAGATCCTTATAACATCCTCCAAAGCTATCTATGAAAACAAAATCACCACTGATTCTAAGGACAACCACAAAGCATTCTATAGCTATGTCAAGAATCCCAATGGCAACACCCAGATCTGCTCTGAGTTACAGCACAATGGCACGAAAATTACAGAACCAAC
Source organism: Protopterus annectens (assembly GCF_019279795.1). Taxonomy (NCBI): domain Eukaryota; kingdom Metazoa; phylum Chordata; order Ceratodontiformes; family Protopteridae; genus Protopterus; species Protopterus annectens. Next base: position 801,093,216 of record NC_056727.1, read on the forward strand.
TGATATTGCCTGCATCCTGGCAGATAGGTTCAGTGCTAACTTTACCCCTCCACCCCCTAAAAGGTCCACATCTATACAGGAAAAATGCAGAGTCCCTGTAATCACAACTATGCAGGTAAAAGCTGCACTCTTTAAAGCCAAAAACACAGCATCCATGGGACCGGCCAACATCCCAGGCTGCATTTTACACAAACTTAAGAAAGAACTGGCTCACCACCTAAGCACCATGTTCAATCATAGCATCACATCAGGCTTCATGCCCACTGAATGGAGTACAGCAACAGTTATCCTACTCCACAAAGGGAGAGCCAATACTGATCCTTGGAACTATCGCTCTATTAGCCTGACGAGCCTGTTCTGCAAGGCCATGGAATGTATCACCATGGAACTCATAAACAAAGACATTGGTAAACTCCAAACTCTGGATCCCACCCAGTTTGGGTTTGTGAAAGGCAGATCATGCCTCTTGAACCTGATTGACTTTTTTGAGGCAGTCACAAAAGCCATAGATGAGGGTAAGGTGGTTCACACAGCCTATCTTGACCTCGCCAAGACTTTTGACACCATCCCCCATTCTGGAATTATAGCTAAACTCACTAAACTAGGTATAAATCCCTACGTCACAGGATGGGTTGTCAACTGGCTCACTGACAGAACCCACACTGTAAAAGTTGCACACTCTAAATCTGACCTCAAACCAGTGACAAGTGGAGTACCACAGGGTTCAGTCATGGGACCTATCCTGTTTGGTGTCTACATCTCTGAAGTACAGGCTAACACAGACGGCCTCTGGCTAATGAATTTTGCAGATGACTGCAAACTAGGAACCATAGTTGAGTCCCCAAATCATGTGGAAATCCTACAGAAGGGCCTCACTGAGACAGATGCCTCATGTCAGAGCCATGGCCTCAAGCTCAATGCCAAAAAGTGCATTGTCTTCCCCTTTGGTAAAAACTCTATACCCATGAACTACTACATAGACAGAAGTCTACTTAACACCAAATGTGTGATAAGTGACCTTGGAACCCAGGTGGACAGTAGTCTGTCCTTTGATAGTCACATCGCCGCAGTAATCAGGAAGTCCTTCTACGTGGCACACCGCATTATAAAAGGGTTCTCATCCAGGAAAAAAGAGGTCATTGTTCCCCTCTATTCGACACTCATTAGACCCATTATAGAGTACAACCTCACAAGACATCTGCAGCAGCTGGAAAGGCCACAGAAGTACCTCACAAAGAGGATTACTGGCCTCAAACAGATACCCTACACTGACCATTTCAAAAAATTCCAGCTTTACTCTGTAGCATATCGCCTACTCCGAGGTGATCTCTGCCTAACATATAAATCTATGTCAAACCCAGAGCTGTTGGACATGCTGCACCTAAATAAATCCCAATCCCTCTAAGCTACATGGTCTAGGGACCTAAACCTTGTCACCACAATAAACAGGACATGCTGGAGGGATAGATTCCTGTCCCAGAGACTTCTCATACTCTGGAACAGGCTACCCATCTATGTCAAGCAAAGTTATTCATTAGCACTCTTCAAGAAAAATCTTGATGAGTAGATGGGAAATAGGAAATACACCTCGGGCATCACTTCTCTGTCTCTGCTCGACAATGGCACAGGAAAATAACTTTCTTGGGTGGAGTAAGCCAGGGAACCCTGTTGGCTAGGCTTACATAGGCCCTCGGGCTGATAGTGTAGTACCTACCTATGAACCTATGAACATATATTGCACCATAGTACTGCAGAGCACAGAAGTGCAGGTATTAATGTATTGCTTTTTCCTTTTTATCACAGGTGACCAGGGAGGTTGGTCTGTGGAGGGTAGTACTGCCAAAAATGTTTCCTTTGCTGAAGCTGTTACGGCTAACAGAACCTCTAATCGGGAGGTTACCACAGGGTCTGAAAACTGCAACAGCGGGAATGTGAATTTTCAAAACAACGACCCGAATAGGGGAAGAAATGGGAGGAATGGAAGAAAAGGGAGAAACAAACTTAAATGAAGGTTCGTTTACAGTGACTTTCAATGAACTTCCTTTACATTGTGTGAATTTGTCTAAATTAACACTAAACTCTGAAATGTTAAGTGTTTTACATAAGGGAAGTAAGTTTGTGCCTACATTTTTTCCGTCGTTAGCTGACATCTATTTTGAAGTTAAATGCTTTATTAGAAAGCTTTTACTTAGAGTCTATTTTTTCAAAATGGAAAAATCTAACATCTATACTCAAACTATTAATGAGAAGACCAGTGATTCTGAAATAGATGAAGATTTACTTAATTTGTCCATTTATAATTATGAGCTTGAACAGGATATATTTGATGTTAGTAATGATTTACCTAATGTTGAAAATGTTGAAAATGTTGAAAATGATGAATTTCTAACTGGCTATGGTAGACTAATGTTACCAGAACTAAAAAAAGTTAATACTTTCATGCCTCATATTTCTGTACCTGCTGTTTCCACATTTCAAAAAATTCTTTTGAGAGAAACTGAAATTTTGTTTAATGAATTTTGTAAAAAGAAAAAATGTTTCAACTTAAGTATTGATGAATGGCAGGCTTTAAAAGCTTTGAAAAAACTTAAAAATGAGTATATTTTTAAGCCTGCTGATAAAGGTGGAAATTGGGTTATAATGGACAGAAATAAGTATTACAATATGGTAAATGGATTGTTATTGAACTCTGAAGAGTATAAGAAATTGGACAGTGACCCTATTTTGTCATTTAATAATGAGCTGTTATTCTTACTGGAAAAAGGTGAACGCTTGGGTTTTTTTACGCACACCGATGTTAAAAAGTTATATATCCAAAAACCTAGAACACCTATTATATATGCATTACCTAAAATTCACAAGAATTTGGAAGAACCTCCAGGTAGACCTATAATTTCGGGAATTGGTTCTTTTTTGGAAAGTGTTAATTTGTTTTTGGATTCCCAGTTAAAGATGCATTTACATAAGGTAACAGCTCATATTAGGAATACACAGGATTTAATTAATAATATTTTGAATCTGAATTGGCATCATGACTATTATTGGGTCACTGTCGATGTTAAGTCCTTATACACCAATATTAGTATCAAGTGGGGCTTGGAATCTATATTAAATATGATGGGTGAGGGACCAAGAACGAATTTTATCATTACTCTGTTGGAGTTTTGTTTAACTCACAGTTACTTTTTGTTTAGTAATGCATATTATTTGCAGGTTAAGGGCACTGCAATGGGTGCAGCATATGCACCATCATATGCCATCATCTATATGGACTACTTTGAGAAAAAATTCATTTATTCGACAAATTCTTTTAGGAACAAAGTAGTTCTATACAAGCGTTTCATAGATGATCTTATTTTCATCTGTAAGGGGGACATATCTGAATTTTTGGATTTTTTTGAAGTTCTCAACAATAATGAACATAATTTACAATTCTCGTATGAGATTAATAGAAATGAGATCAATTTTTTAGATTTGACCTTATTTGAGAAGGATAGTAAAATTGAATTTAGGCCATTTAGGAAGGAGACTTCAGTTAATATGTTCCTACATGCTACAAGCATGCACCCTTTGCATCTTATAAATGCCCTACCATATGGGGAATTTAAAAGAATTTGGGCTCATACCAGTGTTAAAGAAGATATAGATGAAGAACTACATACAGTATTTATGAGACTATTGGAAAGGGGTTATGAATACAATCAATTATTGAAATGTAGGGATAGTGTGATAAATAATATAAGATTAAAAAGTAGTAGGGATAACATCACAACTTATTTCAATAAAAGGGAAATTGGTGTAAGGAATAATGCTGAACAAGTATTCTTTATAACCAAATTTTCTCCCTTTTCTGATATATTAGTCTCAGCAGTTAGAAAATTTTGGTATATAATTTGTGAAGATGATAATATTGGTGAACTATTCCCTAATTATGTTAATTTTTCATTCAAAAGGGGAAAAAAATTGAGAGAAATTTTAAATAACAATCTCTTACAGCATATTGAATCTACACCTATTAGGGTGGGCACTTTTACATGTGGTTCATGTAGCATATGTAATAGGGTGAGTAATTTTGAAGTTATTAATAACATATCTCATATTACAAAATATTTTTTCAACTGTAAGTCTACCAGTGTAGTATATATATTAGGTTGCTCATGCAAGGACATTTGGTATATAGGACAAACTAAAAGAATGATAAAAATTAGAATCTTAGAACACCTAAAGGACATAAGAAATCTAAATTCTATTAGTCCGGTTGCCAAGCATTTCATGGATACTCATGATGGTTGTAGTGATAGTTTGAGATACTGTGTATTGGGAAAAACTTTTGTCTGCAAAGGAGATGATGTAGTGGGTAAACTACTAGAATTGGAAACAAGAATGATACTCAGATATAAAACATTGAAACCATTTGGTTTAAATCAGGAGCTGGGCTTGTAATAAAGCACATGGGTATATTTTTGCACATATATATTTTTGCACATATATATTTCTTACTAATAATCTTTTGCTAAAATTTAGTGGATGATATATAAATATACTATTAGGATAATAAATTATGTATATTCATTAATATGGATTCAATTTTGATAATATTTGTACATAATTAAACAATTAAGTTTGTTATATGTATATTTACTTTTTGAACTAGTAATTTTTCTATATATATTTATATATCTAATGAATTTTGTATGTGCTGAAGGGTTATATTATAAAAGTATAAATGGTTTATAATATAATTGGTTTAAAATAATTTAAACAGACTAAATAAGTAAATGTCTTTATATACAGAGATCACTTTAAATTTTGAAGTATAATTGAATTAATTTATTAATTAATCAATTAGTTAAAGAGTATAAAAGGAATTCATTTTGAAACCTGTAATGTGATCCTTTGAAGGTGAATAGCCGAGGGACCAGATCATTGATGGAATAAAGAACATTGGTGGAACCTGACTGTTGGTGTGTTTTTAGGTTGGTCTGTGTCCCCTTCACAACCTGATGTCAGTGGCTCTCCAGACTCTGATGATGATGGTGGCCAAATTGAGGCACAGCTGGGGGTTGCAGAGGCTGAATCAGGCACAGAGGTTAACATCCCTCACCCACCCTCATTATCACCATACACAGCCAGTATACCTATGCACACCCAGTCCCCTGAGGCCACAAATATTGGGCAGTTGGAGGGTGAGGACATTGAACAGGGAAGTGTGGCTACTGTGGCTTCAGTGACTGTCTACATTGGCCATTGCCAAAGAGTTGGCAAGGTTCCACACAGGCAGATTGATAGGGGTGCTCATAGGAGGCCTACTGTCCCTCCACCACCTGTTGCAGATAACTCATTAAGTGTCACTTAGCATATGTTTAGGGCCATCATGGAAGCACAGGCACATTCATAAAGGAACTCTCAATGAATGCTCAGGGTTATATATTGAGCACAGTCTGACATCCATGACTACCTCCACCATGTTGCTGATACCCTGGAATGGTTGATTGACACAGTGGAAAGAGGTAGGTCTAATACAGATTGAACACTATCTGTCTTGGAATGCATGTTGTCTGTGATGGAACATCTGATTGGAGTTGAGCGTCAGCTTGGTGGGCATAGGTCAGCAAGTACATCTGCTGGGAGTCAGCATGGCCATGCACAATCATGCTCCTGTAGTGGCAGTACAGCCAGCGCTCAGGGAGGAGTGCGCTGTCCACACCAACATGAACCAGTCCACTGGCTCATGGTCCTGGGCATTCCTGTGGAGGACATGATCCCAGCAGACATCAGTCACCCTCAGGTAGTAGCATAGCATCTGACCTTGGCTGTGGAGGTGCCAGTGCTAGCTCCTGGAAGACCAGTTCTCATGTTGGGGGCAGAGACAATGAACTGTCAGCACTACCATGCATGGTTCACAGCTGTCCAACATGCAAACATGTATGGCTAGCACTGAGCTTGGCTGTGTTCATGCAGACACTCACACATCACTGTCACATTGAGGGCACCTACAGACACACACTTAGCATTTCCATGGTCCACCTTTCCTGTTTCCCTTCCTTACTCACACACCCAATTGCCAACCTATAGGGTCAAGCTAGGCCTCCTGCACCACCACACAACACCCTGTGCAAGTGATGATAACTATGCCACATCTCTATCATCATTCTCATGGATGCAGGTAAATAAATCTATGTGCTGATGCACAGGGTGACTATCTACATTAATATGAATTTATTTCATCCATTGTTGCTGTTGACATGCTACTTGTACTGGTCATTTGCAGATTTTGTATTTTGCCCTTTATAATGTGTATAGCATAATTTGTGTACATTACAATGGATGCTGTTGTAAGTGCTGTGATGTCACACAATGAAATGTGCCTCATGAAAATGTTTATGTTTCACTTTCAGGACTGTGTTGTGCACACCTATTGGTACACATCTACAATCAACCCATCAATGTCAGAGCACAGAATTGAATGTCAGCACTGAATAGAAATGTCATTAGAAAGGAAATACCATATAGGTTCATGGTTTCATAATTTCATAGGTGTTTCTAGGCTAATAAACACAAGGGCTTCTTTAAGCCTAGCCATGCATCCCAAATCTCTGACAAGGACTGATACCCTTGAAACTTGCAATTAGGGTTCTTGGAAGTGAAACATTTACAAGCAGGGGCCTGAGAGATGAGCCATTTACAGTTTCCCTTTGTCCATTAGAGACATAAGTCCCAAACCATTGATAATTGTCATGTCCCCCAGCTAATTGTGTAACTTGCACTTGATTTGCATTAGGGCAGAACTCTGCTTCACATGAATGGGGATCCTGTTCCATATAGGGTGTAGTGTCTCTCCAGCATGTCCAATTTATAACACAGGCAAGGTGTAGGTCTGTAAAACAGGTAATTTTAGTACTAGTTGTTTCGCAGATATGCAGGAGGTCAACAGTGGAGTCTGACAATGCCCTGTATGGCAGGCATACATCTTCCCTCCAAGGGCCGTAGGACACAGAATACAAGGATAGGGCCTTAACTCCATCTGCATATGACATTTTCCGTATTCCCTGTATTGGTTTAGTGAAGAACCTCTGTGGATGTTCCAGTTGTCGGATATGGCTGGTTAGGTACATAGCAAAGGTGGCATTGCACTCAATGATAGTTCTGATGAATGCCGAATACAGTGGAACAATGACTTCCTTGGACTTACATGCCATACCTTTGTTTATAAGTTGTGCAACATAGAATGATTTTCCCAAAACTGTAGACATGTGACAGTCAAAGGCTAGATTACTATCCATGTGTGTCCCTAAGTCCCTGACTACTGGGTCAACTGTTAGAGTTGTGCTGTCAATATAATAGTTACCAGAGGTGGATGACTTCTCAAAACATAGTATTGTGCATTTCTTGGCATTTAGTGTTACTCAATAGCTCAGTCACCAATTGTATGTCTGCGTCAGCCCCTCCTGGAGAACTTTTTTGTCAGTGTGGGATTCAATGACAGCTCTTAATTTGGAATCATCTGAAAATGTAGCCAACCAGAGACCACTGACAATGGTCTTGACTTCAGAATAGTTAATGCGTAAAAGGAGCGGTCCGAGGAATGATTTATGAGGGAATCCACCTATGACTGTCCTGTTTGTAGAGGTGGACTCACTAATGCTAACTTCCTCGGTCCTGTCTCTGAGCCACTTGGCTATCCACCAGTGGACATACTAGTTTGTACTTAACCTCTTGAGTTTGTCAACAATGCCTGATGGAGGTATAATGACACATGCTTTGTCAGGCCATGGTAGGCAGTGTGAACCATTTTCCCTCATCCATTGCTTTGGTTACTTTCTCAAATAGGTCCATCAGGCAGGGTAGGCATGTTCTATCCTTGACAAAACCAAACTGGGTTTGGTCCAGTTTCAGGAGATGTACTGCATCTCTACTGATAATTTTGATGATAATTCTTTTCATGGCTTTACATATCAGACTAGGGAGACTTTTGGGTCTGTAGTCTCCAGGGTCTGTAGATGGCCCATCTTTGTGCAGAGGGATGACTATTGCTGTTCTCCATTCATTAGGCATGAAACCTTTGGTTGGCTACAGTGAAATAGTAATTCCAGAGGCCCTGAAAGTTCATGTTTCATGCTATTTAAAATACATGATGATGATGGGATATTGTCTGGTCCCACTGATGAAGTGTATTTGGTCTTAGAGACAGCATTAAGACCTGTCTCTTAGTGATAGTAGGAGTACTTATATTTGATGGTATTTCCAAAGGGAAGGTTGAGGGGGAGAGAGGGGTAAAGTTGGGGCTCAATTTATCAGCTAGGAGGTTTGCTCTATCTTCTGTCTCATTATAGGTTGTTATATTTACAATGAGGTCTGAAGACAATTGTGTCTTACCTTGGCAGTTGCTGAAATAGCTAAAGTATGCTTTGTGGTTGTCCTTTACCTAGGAGTCTGAACTTACCACAAATCTAGCTTTGGTAGACTTTATTTCTCCTCTGATTTTTTTCTTTTTTTTTTTTTTACTTTGATGAGAGTGCTTTATCTTGCTGTGTGCTGAACCTTCTAAGTTCTGCTATGAGTTTCTTCCTTCTGTTATTAAGTCTACTGATTCTGTGGTTTCACCATGGTGGCTTGATTTTGAGTTAGTTCTCTACTTCTCCCTGGTGAGTATGGCTGCCTCTATGCAGCTGTTAACATGCTCATGCAGGGTTTCTGTGAACATGTCTGCATAGGCCGCAGTGTTCTCAGTGTTTATGGGGGCTTGAGATTTGGCCAGTTTATCACCTAATAGCTGGATGTTAGCCTTAGAGTAGTTCCTAAATATGACATGTCTAGCTGGGGGGGGGGGGGGGGTTACATGTTTTATTTTTACTTCAAAGGAGACCAATTTCTGTTCGGACTTTAACAGGGAAGACATTATAGTACGGGGTTGTGCATGACTCTCCCATATTGGTGAGGACCAGAACCAGCATAGTTGCATCCCTGGTTGGTACTTTGGCTATTTGGTCCAGGGAGTTTGTGTTTACCAAAGCCAGAAATCCCTGTGCCTGCATGTTTGTTGTCATATATGATTTCCAGGTAATAGCGGGCAATGAAAGTTACCCATGAGTAAGTTATTGAGTTGGATGGTTAGTGTTTCTAATATGTTTGCATACATGGTATGGGTATCCAGGATCATACAGGGGGGCCTATAGCTTGCATGGAAGTAGTATTGCATTTTGCCTATTGTGAATTGAACCTGTAGCAGCTCAAGTGCATTGTCTTATTTGACCAGCCTTACAGTATCATTTAATTTTATTGTACATAGAGACAACTCCACCTTTAGTCCCTGGCATTGAGTTAGCTGGTCTAAAAGTGTGAAAGGCATAATAACCATGCACTGATGGCGTGCTCTTCATGGTTTTAAATCATGTGACAGAGACCACTTAACATCTTCTGAGAGCTCAAATCAGTATCTCTAAGTATAGTCTAGGGAGGTATGTCACAGGTCATGTAATCTCACATGGACTATGACTGAGTCATATCATAGGAAATTACAAGGCAAAATGGCCCTAGGGTCCCTTACAAGGCTAGCCAAGTTCTACCCTTATTTCTATGATCAGCACCAATTGTCCTGGTCCAAGAGAGACACGGGTGGAACCTCTGGGAAATTTATGGTTGCACATCAAATCATCCACATTACATTTGAAGAGGGCCAATGATGTGCTCTGTTAACATGAAGTGGGAGTCCATTCCAAAGGTGTGGTAACCTCTGGGAGACAAACCTGTCCCTCCAGCATGTTCTATTACTATCACATACCAGGTTAAGGTCTTTAGAGGGAGTAACCCATGTACCATTTGATTTGAAGATATGCAGCATTTCCAATAAAGCATGGTCAAAGATTGCCTTATATGCAATGAATAGATCATCTCTGAGTAGTCTGTATGAAACAGAATAAAGTGACAGTGATTTAAGATGATCCACATAGGACAGATGCTAAAGACCTTGAATTATTCTTGTGAGGAACCTTTTAGTCGCTCCAATTTTTGCAGATGCTGGGAAAAGTGCATACCAAAAGGTCTGTTGTATTCCATCATTGGCCTAATGAGGGGAGAGTACAGAGAGGTTATAAATGTTTTCATTTTCTGGATGTGATGGCATTACTTATGAGATGAGCAATATAGAATGCCCTTCTTATCACTGTGGAGGCATGGTGATCAAAGGTAAGGTTAATGACAACCTGTGCACCCATGTCTTTTATCAGTTAGTGCATACTTAGGGTTTTGTTATTGATGTGGTTGTTAGCAGGAACATTGCACGTACTGAGAGGGATGAGCAAACTTTGCCAGCCTCATACCTTTAGTTTAAGCTTGTACTTTGGAGAACTAGGTTACAAACTATAGAGGTACCAGAACAGATCTGTGTGAAACACCACTGGTTACAGGTTTGTAGTTGGAGGTGGATTCCCCTATTTTTACTACATGGGTTCTATCAGTGAGCCAGTTAATGACTCATCTAATGATATAAGGGATGATACCTACCTAGGTGAGTTTATCAATGATGCCTGAGTGGGGGATAGTGTCAAATGCCTTGGCTAAGTCTAGTTAGCCTGTATGCACAGATTTGACCTTGTCCAGGGCCTTGGTGACTTTCTTGAAGAAGTGCACAATGTTTTACAGGCATTCTCTCCCTTTGAAAAATCCAAATTGAGTAGGAGCAAGTGTTTGAAGCTCACCTATATCTTTGTTGATAAGGTCCATGATGATTCACTCCATGGCCCTGCAGATAAGGCTAGTCAGGCTAATATGTCTATAGTTCCCGGTGTCAGTGGAAGCAACTGAATAATGGCCATTTTCTATTCATCTGGGATGAAGCCAGTGCTTAGACTATGATTGAAAAGAGTAGCCAATGGTGTTGCTAATTTTTGTTGGAGTCCATGTAGTATGCATCCTGGGATGCTATCTGGCCCCATAGATGCTGTTTGTTTGGCCTTAGAGAGGGTGTTTATGACTTGCTCTTTAGAGATACAAGATAGGGGACAGGTGGTAGGGATGTCATGCGGTATGTGGGTGGGGAGATGGGAGCGAAGTTTTCACAGAACCTGCCAGCTAACAGGTTAGCTATGTCCACAGGGTCAGTATATGTGGTATCATTAACTACCAGTTCGGCACAGATCTGGGCCTGTCCTTTTAGGTAAAAGATGTAACTAATGAATGCCTTATGGTTGTCCTTAGTTGAGGAATTTAATCTAGATTCATAATTTGCCTTTGAGGACCTCACAAGAAGTCTTATTGACTAGTTTAAGCTGAGGAGGGAGTGTTTCCAGTTTAGGGATCCCTTCTTCTTACTCTTAGACAGCAATTTCTTCCTCTTATGGTAAAACCTGTTAATGTCAGTTGTCCACCAGGCAAGCTAGATCTTCCTTGTGGAGCTTGTTTTGGGTCTATCATGTACAGCTGAGTCAATGCAGTTAAATAGGTATTTGTATAAAGCATTGGTGTAAAACTCACTATAGTTGCCAATTCCATCTGATGAGGGAGTTGCAGTACAGCTATTTTATACTATCCTGTAAGAGGTAATAATGTGTTTTTGAGAGGTGTTTTACTTTCCTTGCTGATGGGGGAGGGAAACAGTGTGATAGTTACTTCGAATAAAACTGATTTGTTGTCAGATATCACTAGGGAAGACCTCACACTGGGGGTGCTAGAGTGGCCCTCTCATAATGGTAAGCACCAGATCCAGGACGTTGGCACCCTTTGTGGGGGTGTCAACCAGCAGATGCAGTGCATTGGAGGTAATGAAGTCAATGAGCCTTTGGGGAAATGAGATACAGCATGAGTAGTTTGCTTGGTCAATGAATGGTTAGTTAACGTCTCCAAAAGCCAGGGGCTCGGATGTATCTTGATACACTCAAGTAAATCCAAATAGGCAGAGTGGATGTCCTGATTCACATACGGGTTCATGTAGCTGGCAATGACTTGAATAGGTGTTCTACCAACAGTTAATTGCACCTGAAGTATCTCCAGGGAATCCTGCTGTTTAACTAATCTGGAGGTGTATTTATCTGTAATGAATATTGATACACCACCTCCTTTAGTTTTCACACCTTCATTGTAGTCTGAATGTGTGGAAGGAGGTATAGCCTGGTTGGGATGCTCTCTACATCTATGAACCAGGTCTCCATAACTGCACAAGTGTGCAAGTCTTTCAAGATGAGGACTGCTTCCAGTGAGTGCATTTTCATGTCAAGGCACATTGCGCTTAGCAGCAAAATCTTCAGGCTGTTTTTAAATGGAGTTTTCATGTCTGAAATTTTGTGCCTGGGACACCACCTAAAAAGGGCACTATGGGGGTTGCAAGAGCCTTAACCAGTAGCCAAAATCCCAGGGGTGACAGATGAAGACCATCTCTGGGAAAGCATTGAGGTCTGTCAATCATGTCATCCCAGGCTGACAGATACTGCATCCCCTTAGAATGACACCAGAAACTAAGGTAATTATTGAGGTCAATCATTTTCTGTTTGTATTGAGGCATCATCATAGGTGAAGTTAAAATGCTGCTTAAGGTTAGGGACATACCTGCCTGAGACACATAGTCAAAGAGTTCAGTCATGTCTCTCATCATATAGTCCAGACAGGTACATCTCAAGTCATTCACACCAACATGGACTATGACAGTCACAATAGTACCCATGTTTAGGATATCTGAGTGCATGTGTGATATGGCGGATCCTGGCACCTGAAAGACAGCTGGCCATGACCATCTCCTTATCCAGCCTGGTGAGAGGGACGTCTGTGTGTCTCACAATGGAATCACCTATGACAAATATGTTTCTTTTAGTGTTTCACCTTAAGGACTTGCTAGGTGAGACACTGGTGCAAGAACTATTATGTTTGTTGTGTTCTGTAGTGGATGAATTATGTGTACCATGCTTATGTTTTTGTTTGGGAGAGCTCTGGTGTTTATGTATGTTTCTGGTGAGAACCTCCACATATGTAGGTGTGTGTGATGTGGGTTTGGGTGAAGTGGAAGGTGAGGTGTGTATGGTGACAACCTGCTCTTTGTCATATGTGCCCAAAGAGTGGCGTACAGCAACAGTGGTCCCTCTCCATAAAGGTGGTGCCTCAACGGATCCTGGAAACTATCGCCCCATAAGCCTGACTAGCTTGGTCTGCAAAGCTATGGAAAGGATCATCATGGACCTCATAAATAAAGATATGGGGGACCTACAGACACTGGATCCTACCCAGTTCAGCTTTGTTAAGGGCAGATCCTGCCTCTTAAACCTGGTTGATTTTTTTTGAAACAGTCACCAAGGCCATTGACGAAGGGAAGGTGGTCCACACAGCCTACCTGGACCTCGCAAAAGCCTTCGATACAATACCCCACTCGGGCATTATAGATAAGCTCACCAGCTTAAATATAAACCCCTATGTCACTAGATGGATTGCAAACTGGCTCAAGAACCGAACTCACATGGTTAGAATTGCTGGAGCCATATCAGACTCCAAACCAGTTACAAGTGGTGTCCCACAAGGCTCAGTCCTGGGACCTCTCTTGTTCGGTATATATTTCTCGGAGGTACAGGCCAACACGGAAGGACAGTGGCTGACCAAGTTCGCAGATGACTGCAAACTGGGCGCCATAATCGACTCTCCAGCCGACACAAGCATCCTCCAAAAGGGCCTCATAGAAACAGACAACTGGTGCAAGAGCCATGGCCTCAAGCTAAATGCCAAAAAGTGTATAGTCATCCCCTTTGGCAAAAACAAAGTGCCCACAAATTACCACATAGGTGGTAATCCATTAAGTACAGAAGAAGTAATTAAGGACCTGGGGACCCAAGTTGATAGCAATCTCTCATTTGACAACCACGTGGCCAATGTGGTTAGAAAAACATTTTATATAGCCCACCTAATCATGAAGGGATTCACATCTAGATCAGGAGAGGTCATCATGCCTCTTTACTCATCCCTCATCAGGCCCATAATTGAGTACAATGCCCCTTTTGGGATGTACCTTACCAGACACCTGCAGCAACTGGAAAGACCCCAAAAGTACCTCACCAAGAGGATCAAAGGGCTCAAACAGATGCCATATGCTGCCCGGTTAAAGAAACTCCAGCTCTACTCAGTGGCATATCGGCTGTTCAGAGGCGATCTGTGCCTGACGTATAAAGCCATGTCCAACCCGGAATTAATGGACATGCAGCACCTCAGAAAATCCAAATCCCATCGAGCTACGTGCTTGAGAGACTTGAACCTCAGCACTGAAATAAATAGGACATGCTGGAGGGACAGATTCATAACCCAGAGGCTCCCTTCACTCTGGAATAAAATCCCAGTCCAGGTTAGGCAGAGTCCCTCATTGACTCTCTTCAAGAGGAATCTTGATGAGTGGATGGGAGATCGTAGGTTTACCCCGGGTATCACTTCTGTGTCACTGTTAGACAGAGGCACAGTATACTAACCTCGAAAAAGGGCATAGCAAAATAAATTTAAAATGGGTGGCGAAAGCCAAACACATTCTGGCTAGGCTTATAAATGCCCTAGGGCAGATAGCCTAGTATGAACCTATGAACCTATATGTACTGACTGGTGTGTGAGAGAGCATGTATTCCAGGCTGTTAATATAGTTGCATCTCTGACATGTTGAGTTTGTGCTACTTGTGGTCCAATGACATGCGTGTGTGCATAATGTCGTGGATCCTAGCCACTGATAAGCAAATGACTGTGCCTTTCTCTTTACTCACCTCAGTAAGAGGGGCATCAGTTTGTCTCACAATGGAGTCTGCAATGGCTGGAATGTTGGATTGTGTGTTGGCTTGCCTTATGGGCTTACAGGTTGAGCCTCCATGGGATGTAGCTCTATGTGTTGATATGTGTGTTGTTTTACAGAGTTCAATTGGGGCTGCTGAGGGTATTTGTTATCTGCATTTTGTCTATGAGGTCATTGTGATTTATAAAGGTTACATTTCAGTGCCTCAGCATATGTCTTCTTTGAAATGTGTGTGATGGGAACAGCATGTGTACTACTGACTACCTTATTGACATTAGGAGTACTGTCATGTGAGAGCATTGTCCCCAGTAACATTGTGTAAATACATCTCTCACATACCATATCAGTTTGCTTGAGAATGAACTGGTTGTCAATAAACATGAGCAATTTCTACAATGCCTCAGGATGTTCATATCCAGGAAAGTGGTAACGGTCACAGTGGGAAAGTTCATATCCATGGAAACAGACGCTTTTTTATTGATTAAACAGTTGTATTGAGAATATCAATCAATGTCATCATTATCTGTTTTGTAACTATAAGGACAGTGCTTGCCGCTGCAGGCTAGTTGTCCTGTGTGCAACTCAGTATTGGAGTAAATTCCATCAGGCTTTCCCAGGAGAAATGTCAATCAAGGTGTCTGAACCTGTACAGAGCAATGCCAAACACTGGAATTGAAACTGATACGTACACCCTAAGAAGTTAAGGATGGAGTACTTAGGCAGTTATTCTGAAGTTAGAAACAAATCAAGCAGTGCTTACTGAAAACAAAGAATTACCTTGTGAAGAAAGCTGAAAAGAGGGGAGATGCATGAATGGCTAGATCCTGGATACTACTACTGTTGGTCTCACCATGGCCGCACTCTGATGGGATACAATGCTCCTTTCCTTTTCCTCTCATCAGAAGCAAAATGTTAGCGCCAATCTCAAGATAAGAAGCAGGCCACAGCCTGTTTGTTGATTCACACACTTGTCCAAGATAATGCAAGGGCCTGTAGGCTTGTTGTAGCCTTTTCCAGGTAGATGCCTCGAATGGCAACCAGACCAATCAGTTCAGTTTGGCATGTATTATGCCTTGGGTTCCGAGGTTCCTAGGATTTGATTAGGGTACTGACCTGTTGGTGATTAGGAGCATAGCTGCTGCATCACAATATAATGTTAAATATCAGGTGGCATAGCTGTCCAAGGTTCATCTATCAAGGTCCACAATGGCAGTGATCCATGTTAAGTAACAGGTTCACAGCAATTCATGCAGCCTCCCCTTCAACTGCGTAATGGAGGTGATCTGCGTTACATGGATGTGAGGCCTACTGCAGAGGAGTGGCCACCTTTGGGAGATGTTCCTGTCCCTCAAGCATGTTCTAGGTATCTCATACTATCATACTATACATTTAGGTTCCTGAAATACAAAAGTGTAATCCCACATTCTTTCACACAACATCCATTTGCTGTCTGGTTGCTTGACAGGCATTGTAGCCTTGCAAGGCCAAAGTACTTATTGCAAAGTTGAACACATTTTCTGAGCTTGCACAGACCACTAAGGCAAACACAAAATCAAACATATTAGTCATAGGTGATTCCATCATGAGACACTCTGATGTCCCTTTCAACAGACTGGATAAGATAAAGGTTGCAGTTAGCTGTGTGTCAGGTGCCAGGATACACCATATCACACATGCGCTCAAGTCTCTCAACAACAGGTACTGTTATGGCTCCATTATAGTCTATTTTGGTGTGAATGACTTGAGACATACCTCTCTGGACTATATGGAGAGAGATAAGACTGAACTCCTGGACTATGTGTCACAGAAAGGTATGCCCCTAGCCTTAAGCAACATTTTATATTCACCTAGGATGATGTCTCAATACAAACAGAAAATGAATGACCTCAATAATCACCTTACTTTCTGATATCATTCTAAGGGGATACAGCTTCTGTCAGCCTGGGATGACATAATCAACAGACCTCAATGTTTTGCCAGAGATGGTCTTCCATCTGTTACCCCTGGGATTTTGGGTGCTGGTCAAGGCTCTTGCCACCCCCATAGTACCCTTTTTAAGTGGTGTGTCAAGGACAAAATTCCAATGTAAAAACCCATCTAAAAACAACCTCAAAGTTGTGCTGCTAAATGCTGGAAGACGCAAACATTTGTACAGTCACAGCGACCTGGTTCAAGGTTGTTCAGAGCAACCCAGCCATACTGGATTACACATCCTTCCACACATTCAGACCTCATACTGAAAGCATGAAAACTAAAGGAGGCAGTGTATCAATATTCATTAAAGATAAATACACATTCAGATTGGTTAAACAGTATGATTAAATAAAATAACTGTACCACAAGCAAGAATAAAATCCGAATTTATTATTAACAAAACACGTTAAGCGCTTTTGTCTGAACAATCTCAGACTTCATCAAAACAATATTAAACTACCTCCAATGATTTTTTAAAAATATTTCCAACCAATCAGAAGTGCAATATTCACAATGAATGAAACAATTTGCATAAAATCAATTAACACAACTTAAGTATACTTTCTATGTTATAAAATCAGTTCACTACAGTATTTTCCATATCAAAGCCATGTCAAATTGTTTTAAAGTAAAACTGTTCCCTTTAAAGACACATTTAAATGTAAAAAATTTAAGGCCAAAAAATAACAATTGTATGTGTGTATGAAAATAGACGAGCTGTTTTTATGATTTAGTAGCCCACATTTTAAGAACACTAGAAAGGCTTATATTATCATTCAACCCAGGGAATCTGCCCGTGTCCAATCTTAGTTGCCAAAGCAATTCCCTGTATTCCAACTTTGCTTCCCAAGGGCCACACCTAAGGTCCTGAACAACTTGTTCCAAAATACAAAAAAACTAAACTTGCTAGTAGGATATTCCTTAGAGTGCCTATATAATGGGTTAGAATCTTTACAATGTGTCACATCATAATTGTGTTCATAAACACGCTTTCTTATGATCCTTTCTGTCTTCCAAATGTAAAAACCCAAACAGGAAGTGCATTTCAGTAAATAAACAACCCCTCTACTACCACAATTAAAATGTAAGTGTGATTCCCTGGGGACACATCAGGTGCAATTAACTGTTTGTTGGGCACCTATTCAAGTCATTGGCAGCTACAGTATCCCCTCCATGAATCAAGACATCCACACTGCTTATTTGTATCTACTTGATTCTATCAAGATACATCTGAAAACCATGGTTTTGGGCAACTTTAAGTACCCATCCATTAACTGGGTAAATTACTCGTGCTCAAACTCACTTGCCCAAAGGGATTCTCAACTTCATTAACTGCAATGCCCTGGACCATCTGATTAACACCCCCACAAGGGGAACCAACTTTATGCATGTGGTGCTTATCAATATGGGGGGGGCAACTGTAGCACCCCCACTGTGAGGCCCTACCTGGTAAAATCTAACCACAAATCAGTCTCATTTGAAGTAACTATCACACCTGACCGCCCCCCCCCCCCAGCAGCAATTAAACTAAAAAACTTCTCCAAAGCAGAATATAACCTCTTACGGGATGGTATAAATAGCTTTACCTCCTCCCTCAGATGGAACTGGCAACTATGCCGAGTTCTAAACCAATGTTTTTATACAAACACCTGAACAACTGCAATCACTCTGTCATACATGATAGGACAAAAACAAGCTCCTCAAGGAAGAGCAAACCTGACTTGTGGACAACTGCCATTAACAGGCTTTACATTAAGAGGATGAAATTGCTAAGAGTAACAGGGAGGGAGCTCTCCTAAACTAGAAACACTCCTTCCTCAGTTTAAACAAGCAAATAAGACATCTTGTGAAATCCTCCAAAGTAAACTATGAGTCCAAATTAGCTTCCTCAACAAAGGACAACCACAAGGCATTCTATAGTTATGTCTGTAACTTAAAATGAAAGGCCCATATTTGTGTCAAACTGGTAGTTAATGATACCTCATATATTGAGCCTGTGGACATAGCTAACTTTTTAGCCGATAGGTTCTGTGAAAACTTTACTCTCACGTCCCTGCCACATGTACCCCATGACATCCTTACTACCCACCCCCCACCTTGTATCTCTAAACAGAAAGTCGTAAACACCATCTCTAAAGCCAAAAATACAGCATATATGGGACCTGATAACATCCCAGGCTGTGTCTTACAAGGGATGCAACATGAAATAGTAACATTATTGGGTACGCTTTTCAATCATAGTCTAAGCATGAGCTTTGTACCAGCTGAATGGAAAACAGCCGCCGTTATTCCCTTGCACAAAGGTGGTGCGTCCACTGACCCCAGGAACTATAGACCTATTAGCCTAACTAGGCTAATCTGCAAGGTCATGGAGCGAATCATTATGGACCTTATCAACAAAGATATAGGTAGTCTCCAAACATTTGACCCTACCCAATTTGGATTTGTCAAAGGGAGATCATGCCTGTTACACCTGGTGGACTTCTTTGAGACAGTCACAAAGGCCCTGGATGAGGGGTATATCTGTTCATACAGCCTACCTGGATTTGTGAAGGTATTTGACATTATCCTCCACTCAGGCATGATTGATAAACTCACCCATCTAGGCATCAACCCTTATAGCATTTGATGGGTCACTAACTGGTTCACTAATAGAACTCATAGTCAAAATAGGGGAATCCATCTCCAACAGCAGAACTATAACCAGTGGTGTTCCACAGGGATCAGTCCTGTGACCTCTACTGTTTGGAATCTATTTCTCTGAAGTACAAGCAAAAAATAAAGGTCTGTGGCTGACAAGGTTTGCTGATGAATTGAAAGTAAAATATCCAAATGATGTCAATATCCTACAAGAGGGTCTTAAACAAACAAATGATTGCTGCCAAAGTCATGGTTTTAAATTCAATGCAAAAATGTATTATCATTCCTTTTAGTAAAAGTGATGTTGTTGCTAGCTACCACATTAATAGCAACTCATTAAGTATACACTCAGTGGTGAAAGTCCTGGGCACACAGATCGACAGCTGCCTTACCTTTGACCACAATGTCTCCACAGTGGTAAGAAGGGCATTCTATCTTGCTCATGTCATAAGTAAGGGCATTCCCTAGAAAAAAAAAAGTTATAACCTCCCTGTACTCTTCCCTCATCAGGCCAATAATTGAGTACAATGTCCCTTTTGGTATGTACCTTTACAAGCACCTGCAGAAAATGGGGAGTCCACAAAGGTTCCTACCAAGGAAAATTCAAAGTCTTCAGCATCTGTCCTATGGGGATCATCTGAAATTCCTGTCACTTTATTTTGTTTCAAATAGACTTCTCAGAGGTGATCTCTTCCTTGCATACAATGCAATCTCTGACCCTGCTTTATTTGAAATGCTGCATATCCATAAGTCAAATGATACACAGGTTACTCACTCTAAAGACCTTAACCTGGTATATAACATTAATAAAACCTGCTGGAAGGACAGATTTGTCTCCTGGAGGTTATCACACCTTTGGAACTGACTCTGTCTTCATGTCAAACAGAGCACCTCATTGTCTCTCTTCAAATTTAATCTGTACAATTGGATGGGTGACTGTAAATTCAACTCAGGTGTTCCACCTGTGCCCCTCTTGGACAGGGGCAATAGTTGCTGATCGTGGAAATGAGGATAAGAACTTGGCTAGGATTGTAAGGGCTCTAGGGCCATTAGACAAGTGACTTCCACTGATCCTATGATCCCATAGGCTGATGTAAAATGCTCTCACTAACATCAACTCACACCAAGTTGGCTGCAGTGACGATAGTGCCACTATCTATCTACATATCTATAACAGTGCACAGCACACCCACACAACAAGTTGGCTGCAGTGAGAATAGAACCCCTACCTGTCTAAGTTTAAAGACTACAGACTGCACAAGGTATCACATGCACCCCTGCTCAAGTCTGACAATGACACAGCTTTAGGTAATCTTATGGTGGATGACATCAGCAGGCCTTGTGGAGGACAAGAGTTTGGAGGCCTGCAGCACCTGCAAAGCCCAAAACAACCTTGCAAGTTTAGGATTCGTGCTTGTTCTGTAGATAGATGCAGGCATACAAACACACACACACACACACACACACACACACACACACACACACACACACACACACACACACACACACCCATACATGCACACACACACACACACACACACACACACACACACACACACACACACACACACACACACACACACGCACACACACACATGCACACACACACACACAAAGTGGGCTCTAATCTGACTAGAACCCCTACCTATCTAGTTCACCACATTACAGATCACAGTACTTAATGCATGCACCACAGCATAAGTCTGCTGCAAAAATGGCTTTAGGTAAACTTGTGGTAGATGACATCAGCAGACCTTATGGAGAACAAGAGTTTGGAGGCCTGCAGCACCTGCAAGAGCCAAAAAGTGCAAGCCCATTTGCAATTCACACTTTCTCTTTGGGGAAACAGACATACGCATACCTATCTAGTTTCATACACTGCTGATCGCCGAACTTATGTGCCACAGATAAAGTCTGATATTAACATGGCTTTAGGAAATCTTATGGTAGATGACATCAGGAGTCCTTGTGGAGGACAAGAGTTTGGAGGCCAGCATCAACTGCAAGGGCCAAAAAGTGGGAACTGATGCCAATTTGGAAATCAGTGTAGGTGTCGTACTTGTTCTGTGGAGATACACGAACATACACACACACACATATAAATATATATATATATATATATATATATATATATATATATATATATATATATTATATATATATATATACATATGTGTGTGTGTACATCAAGTGGTCTGGAGTGAGATTGCAACCTTTGTCTATCTAGTCTTACACACTACAGATGACAGTACTTAACACATGCAGCATGGCTTAAGTCTGCTGTGTAAATGACTGCAGGTGAACTAATCCTAGAGGGCATAAACAAGTCTTGTGTTGAACCGCTTGGGAGGCCTGCAGAGTCACATTGCTTCATCCTGTCATCAGCAGCTAGTAGCCTACCAGTCATATAACTGTTATGTAACTTAGCTATGTGACAACAGTACCCATTTTGAGCATATGTGTCTGTTTGCATTTAGATGGGTAAGCCTGTGGCGAAACTCAGCCTTGTCAATGAGTGAGCAGACAACATAATACATTACACAACTTGTTCAGTAGTTGATGTATGTGTGGTGAAATCCAGCAGACACAGGGGGCTCTGGTAAATGTGAGGTTGTTGCTGTCATAGATACAAACATAAGGCTTCATAATATATATACATATTTATATACTGTGCCATACATTTTCAAGTTTTCCACATGCTGTCTTAGGGAAACGTGGTATGACTCACCACTATCCAGATGTTTGTAGCAAGTATACAGATTTAACTAATATGCATGAGTGTTTCACACTAAATTGTGGTTTGTTGTCAAATGTGGTATCATTTATACATGATGTGAGAGAAGACTGCCAGAACTCTAAACTTCAGATATCCCAATAGTCCTCCAATTGAAACATGTTATTCTAAGTGCTTCCACATTTCTGTAAGTGCATTATCTAATGTTGAGCCCTTCATTTTGGTCCATTGTCCAGCTTTATATGTATCGTAGTGCAGCTTTACTCTCCATGATCTGGGTGTCTAGGGCAATACAGGCATGCACACACACGCACGCACACACACACACACACACACACATCTATATATATATATATACATATATATATATATATATATATATATATATATATATATCTACATCTATCCATCTATATATATATATATATATATATATATGTGTGTGTGTGTGTGTGTGTGTGTGCATAAAAGTGATATATACAGTGAATATAAAAAGTTTACACACCCCTGTTAAAATGCCAGGTTTTTGTGATAAAAAAATGAGACCACAATAAATCATTTCAAAACTCTTCCCACCTTTATTGTGACCTATAACTTGTACAATTCAATTGAAAAACAAACAAATCTGTTAGGGAAAAAATATAAAAAATAAAAAATGTACAATAGGCTGGTTGTATAAGTGTGCACACCCTTAAACTAATACAATGTTGTGTGTGCACATCCTTGAACTAATACTTTGTTGAAGCACGTTGGGTACACACCTGCCATCAATTAAAGAGACTTTGATTAACCTCAAATAAAATTCAGCTGTCCTAGTAGGATTTCCCTGACATTTACTCAGTTGCCTGCTACAGCAAAAGCCATGGTTTGCAGAGAGCTTACAAAGCATCAAAGGAATATCATTGTTGAAATGTATCAGTTAGAAAGGTACAAAACAATTTCCACAGCATTGGCTATACCATGGAACACAGTGAAGACAATCATCAAAAAGTGGAGAAAATATGGGACAACAGTGACATTGTAAAGAACTGGATGTCCCTCCAAAATTGATGAAAAGACAAGATGAAAACTTGTCAGGGAGGCTGCCAAAAGACCTACAGCAACACTGAAGGAGCTGCCAGAATTTCTGGCAAGTATTGATTGTGTACTACATGTGACAACAATCTCCCATATTCTCCATATGTCTGGACTAAGGGGTAGGGCTGGAAGATGGAAGCCTTTTCTTATACAGAAAAATATCCAGGCCCAGATAAAATTTGCAAAACATTACATCAAGTCTCACAAAAGCATGTGGGAAAATGTGTTATGGTCTGATGAGACCAAGGTTCAACTTTTTGGCCACAATTCCAAAATGTACATTTGGCGCAAAAACAACTCTTGTCTTCACCAGAAGAACACCATTTGAGGCATGGTGGTGGCATTATCATGCTTTGAGGTTGCTTTTCTTCAGCAAGAAATGGGGCTTTAGACAAGGTGGATTATGAGCATTTCCAAATATGAGTGACATTTGGCCCCAAATCTTAAGGCGTTTGCTAGAAAGCTGAAGATGAAGAGGAGTTTCATCTTTCAACATGACAATGACCCCAAGCATACATCCAAATCAACAAAAGAATGGCTTCACCAGAAAAAAATTAAAGTTTTAGAATGGGCCAGCCAGAACACAGACCTAAATCCAATAGAAAACATGTGGGGTGACCTGAAGAGGGCTGTGCACAAGAGATGCCCTCACAATCTGACAGATTTGGAGCGCTTTTGCAAGGAAGAGTGGGTAACTATTGCCAAGTCAAGATGTACCATGCTGATAGACTCCTACCCAAAAAGACTGAATGCTGTAATTAAATCAAAAGGTGATTCAACAAAGTATTAGTTTAAGGGTGTGCACACAAAACAAAGTATTAGTTTAAGGGTGTGCACATTTATGCAACCAGAGTATTGTACTTTTTTAATTTTTATATTTTTCCCCTAACAGATTTATTTGTTTTTCAATTGAATTGTACAGCTTATAGGTCACATTAAAGGTGGGAAAAGTTTTGAAATGATTTATTTTGGTCTCATTTTTTACATCACAAAAACCTGGCATTTTAACAGGGTTGTATAAACTTTTTATATCCACTGTATGTACATATATATATATATATATATATATATATATATATATATATATATATATATATATATGGGTTCCCTTAAAATGGTCGACATTTCAGAATGTCGAAAACCATATGGCTGAGACCATATGATCGACATTCGAAATGTTGACCATGTGGAACTGGCATCTCCGTACAGTGCAGAATCGAAAGATTTCCATCTTTAGCACTGTAGTGTGATCTCGGAGTAGGTTTATTTAAGTTACGGGGGCTGCAGGCGGAGCCCCCCATGGGAGGTGCAGGGGGATGTAGCCCCCCTACTAGCAGTGTGAAGGTAAGTTATTTTTATGTATTTATTTTTTATTACATGGTCGACATTTCAAAGGTCGATCATATGGTCTTGGCCATATCAACATTCTGAAATGTCGACCATGTAAAGTAGACCCATATATATATATATATATATATATATATATATATATATATATATATATATATGTGGGTCCACTTTTTAATTTCCAAAGCCCAAAATCCCGAGTTTTGAAATGCCAAACTCAAAACTTCGAGATGTTGGAATGTCGAAATTAGAAAGTGGAACAAAAAAAAAAACAACTAAAACAATGGTTTTGCAGAGGCTAGCCCCCCCTGCACACCTCACTTGAGGGGCTGTGTCCCCACACCCCCTGCAACTTAAATATACCATCTCCGAGATCACGCTACAGTGAAGAGAATGGTAAGCAGAATAGGAGCATTAAATATATATGTAGATATATGTATATGTATATAGATATATATGTATATGTATATATATATAATGAGATAGAGATGTATATGTGTGTGCGTGTGTGTCTGTGTGTGTGTGTTTGTGTGTGTGTGTGTGTGTGTGTGTGTGTGTGTGTGTGTGTATATATATATATATATATATATATATATATATATATAGATAGATATGTGTGTGTGTGTGTGTGTGTATGTGTAAGTGAAAAAAAAAATATATATATATATTTAAAAAAAATAATTGCGCAAGGGGCAATGGATTTTCACTCTGCTTAACTAAGTGTACAGGAATGCGCAGTGGCATTTTTGTATTGTTTGCACATTGCTGAGCAGCATGAAAATGGCAGGCGCATTGCCTACATCAGAGACTTACTGTCCCATAAACTGACTCCTGCCCACACCCGGCTGTACTCCAGGCCAGGATTATGTTTGTTAGCCTAGTAACTTCCGATGATATGACTCAGTCATAGTCCATGTGGGAGTACATTAACTGTGAAATACCTTCCTAGACTATACTTAGAGATACGTATTAGAGCTTGTGGAAGATGTCAGTGTAGTCTCTGACACATGACTTAAAGCCACGAAGAGCGCACCAACAGTATAAGGTTATTATGCCTCCCACACATTTAGATCAGCTAATTTACATACAAAGTCTAAAGGTGGAGGTGTCTCTATGTACTTCAAAATTAAAGATACTTCAAGGTTGATCAGACAGGACAATGCACTTCAGCTGCTCCAGGTTCAGTTCACATTAGGCAAAATCCAGTACTACTTCCATGCAAGCTATAGGCCTCCATTTATGACCCAGGGCACCCATACCATGTATGTAATCTTATTAGAAACACTAACTATCCAACCCAATACCAAATTCATATGTAACTTTTATTATCCCACTATGAACTGGGAATCCTATATGACAACAAACATACAGGCACAGAGATTCCTAGCTTTTGTAAACACAAACTCCCTGTATCAGATAACAAATACATTAAACAGGGTTGCAACCATACTGGATCTAGTCCTCATCAATATGGGTGAGTCATGCACAGCCCGTAGTGTAATGTCTTCTCTGTTAAGGTCCGAACACAAATTGGTCTCCTTTGAAGTAAAAATAAAACATGAACCCCCAGCTAGACATTGAATGTTTAGGAACTACTCTAAGGCTAACCTCTTGCTATTAGGTGATAAACTGGCCTAATCTCAAGCTCCCATAAACACTGAAAACATTGTGGCCTATGCAGTAGTGTTAACAGAACCATGTATGAGCATGCTAATAGCTGAACAGAGGCAGCAGTACCCACCAGGGAGAAGTACAGAACTAACTGAAAAGCAAACCACACTGGTGGAATCACGGAATCAATAGGCTATATAATAGAAGGTGGGATCTCATGGCAAAACATAGGAGGTGCAGCACACAGTAGGATAAAAGCACTCTCATCAGAGTGAACTAAAAAAAATCAGAGGAGAAAAGATGTCTACCAAAGCAAGATTTGAGGGAAGTTCAGACTCCCAGGCCAAGGACAACCACAAAGCATACTTTAGGTATGTCCGCAACCTCAAAGGCAAGACACAGCTGTGTACACATCTCATTGTAATTAGAACCACCCATAACGAGGAAGAAGATAGAGCAAACCTCCACACAATATCCCAACATGCCTTCTAAATAGAATGAACCATGACCTTTCAGGGCCTCTGTAATTACTATTTCACTGTAGCCACCATTCAGGTTTTGTGCCTCATGAATGGAGAGCAGCTGCAGTCATCTCTCTGCACAAAGTCTCTGAACACTACAGATCCAGAAGTCTCACTAGTCTGATATGTAAAGCCATGAAAAGAATTATCATGGAAATGAGCAATAGAGATGTGGTACACCTCCAGACTCTGGACCAAAGCTGATTTAGTTCCATTAAGGGCAGATCATGCCTACCAAACCTGGTGGACCTATTTGAGAGGGTAACCAAAGCAATGGATGAGGGTAAAATGGTTCACACTGCCTGCCATGGCCTGACAAGTCATGTGACACTATACCTCCATCAGGCATTGTTGACAAACTCGAGAGGTTAGGTACAAACTAGTATGTCAGCTTTTGGATAGCCAAGTCACGAACAGAGAGCACACAGGAAGTTAGCATAGTGGAGTCCACCTCTACAAACAAGCCAGTCACAACTGGACCCCCTCATGAATCATTCCTCTGAGTGCTCCTCTTAGGCATTTACTTGTCTGAAGTCAATGCCACTGTCAGTGGCCTCTGGCTGATTAGATTTGCAGACGATTGCAAATTAGTAGCTGTCATTGAATCACAATCTGACACAAATGTTCTCCAGGAGGGGCTGATACAGACATACAACTGGTGTCAGAGCCATGGAGTACCACTAAATGCCAAGAAATGCACAATCCTGTGTTTTGGGGAGTCATCACCCCTTGTAACTATCATATTGACAGCACACCTCTAACAGCTGACCCAGTAGTCAGAGACCTAGGGACACACATAGATAGTAATCTAGCCTTTGACTGTCATGTGTCTACAGTACTGGGAAAATCATTCTATGTTGCACAAATTATTAACAAAGGTATGGCATGTAAGTCCAAAGAAGTCATTGTTCTACTGCATTCGGCATTCATCAGACCTATCACTGAGTGTAATGTCACTTGTAGTATGTACCTACACAAGCATATCCTAGAATTGGAACATCCACAGAGGTTCCTCACTTAACGAATACAGGCATACATAAAATGCCCAATGCAGACCGTGTGAAGGCCCTATTCCTGTATTCTGTGTCCTACAGCCTTTGGAGGGGAGATGTATGCCTGCCATACTGGGCATTGTCAGTCACTACTGTGGACCTCCTGCATATTCATGAAACAACGTGCACAACGTGCACCACAATTACCCATTCTACAGGCCTACACCTTGCCTGTAGTATAGATAGGATGTGGTGGAGAGACAGATATGTATCCCAGAGACTACACACTATATGGAGCATGCTCCCCATCCTTGTGAAGCAGAGTTTTGCATTAAAACAAATCAAGTGCAAGTTACACAATTGGATGGGGAACAGGGCACTCATCCTTGATTTGGGAGATAAGTCTCTAATGGACATAAGAAAACTATAAATGGTTCATCTTCTGGACCTCTTCTTGTAAGTGTTTCATCTCGCAAAACCCTGATTACACTTATCAAGGGTATCAGATCTTCTCAGAGATTTGGGATGCATGGTTAGGATTAAAGAAGCCCTTGTGTTTGTTAGTCTAGTAAACACCTATGAACCTGTGAAATCATGAACCTATACTGTATTACCTTTCTGATGACATTTTTCTCCTGTGCTGACATTCAACCCTGTGCTCTGACATTGATGGATTGATTGGAGATGTTTACCGATAGGTGTGTGCAACACAATCCTGAAAGTGAGACGTAAACATCTCCATGAGACACATTTCATTGTGTGACTCCACAGTCATTACAACAGCATCCATCGTAACATACACAAATTATGCTATACACATTCTAAATGGCAAAGTACTATATCTGTAGATGGCCAGCACAAGTAGCATATCTACCGCAACAATGGATGAAACAAATTCATATTAATGCAGATAGTCATCCTGTGTATCAGACACATAGCTTTATTTCCCTGCATCCATGAGAAAGATGATAAGGATGTGACACAGTTATTATCACTTGCACAGGGTGTTGTGTGAGGGTGTAGGAGGCCTAGGCTGACCTAATAGGTTGGCAAGTGTGTGCGAGAGTCAGGAAGGGAAGCAGACAAGATGGACTATGGAAATGTTGTGTGTGTGTCTGTAGGTGACCACAATGGGACAGTAGTGTGTGAGTATCTGCATGAACACAGCCAAGCTCAGTGCTATCCCTACATGGCTGTATGCTGGACAGCTGTGATACATGCATGGTAGAGTTAACAGTTCATTGTCTCTGCCCATGAACATGAGAACTGCTCTGCCAGGAGCTGCACTGAGATGCTGTGTTACGTCCTGAAGGTGACTGATGTCTTTTGGAAATGTGTCCTCCATGGTAACATCCAGGACCACAAACCCATTGCCTGACATGTCTTAGTGTGGACAGCACACTCCCCTCTGGAGCTCTGGATGTACTGCCACTATGGGATCGTGATTGTGCACTGCCCCATTGACTCTCAGCAGATGTAGTTGCTGACCTATGCCCACCAGGCTGACCCTAAACTCCAGTCAGGCATTCCATCACAGACAATGTGCATTTCAAGACAGTATGAGATCTGTCTCAGACCTATTTCAGTCAACCATTCCAGGGTATCAACAATATGGTGGAGGCAGTCATGGATGTCAGACTGTGCTGCAACCATAACCCTGAGTAGTCATCGGGAGTTCCTTTCTGAATGTGCCTGTGCCTCCATGATGGCCCTAAACATATACCGAGTGACCTGTGATGAGACACCTGCGACAGGCGGTGGAGGGACAACAAGCCTCCTACAAGCACCCCTATCAATCTACCTGTGTGGAACCTTGCCAACTGTTTGACTATGGCCATTGTCGACAGTCACTGAAATCACAGTACCCACACTTCCCTGTTCAATGTCCCCACCCTCCGACTGTCCAGTATCTGTGGCCTCAGGGGACTGAGTATTTTTAGTCATAATGGCTGTGTATGGTGATAATGAGGAGGGATGAGTGATGTCAACCTCTGTGTCTGATTCAGCCTCTGCAACCCCAGCTGGGCCTCAAGTTGGCCACCATTATCATCAGAGTCTGGAGAGACATGACGTCCAGTTATGAAGGGGACAAAAAACAACCTCTCGGTCATCTGTGATAAAAAGCAAAAAGCAGTACAGTAATACCTGCATTTCTATGCTCTGCAGTACTATGGTGCAATATATGTTAAGCTGTATACACTGCTGTCACTACTACAGACTTATATAACCCCCAACCTCACATAGTAGGACATGAGAACATTATTTTCTAACCCCAATCTGTAATTATTTGGAATCAATTATTCCTTAAAAAAGAATTTCATGAGCAAAACATAGATTATGTACACTGTTGATATTCTGCAAAAATCTGCACAGTTGACAGTTATGCAATCTTTAATGTCCTGACAATACAGTCAAATCAATCACTATGGTCACACTTACAAGGCAGATGTACGACTCTAAACTGAGGAAATTTAGAAAATATCTGTCCATTTGGCAGTCATGCATACAGTACATCAGTCCTGCCAGCAGTCCTGGGATGGTACTTTAGTGAATACATTGAACTATATCTACATCTCTGACAAAACAGTTTTGTGCTTACCAGCAGCAACATGGCTTCTTCTGATTCCTGATGGTCCTGAAAAAAGTTTGAGGGAGAGGTAATGGCAAAAGCAACCTCATGTTACAGTATTACAGGGGTAATACATCCAACTATCTCATATTTACAGTAGTTGCTATGTTAACAGGCATATGGGCTGCAATCTGTACATGAGATTAAAACTGCAGCTAACCCCCCCCCCCCATAAAACACCTGACACCCATGTAAAAAGATATACACCTTGACACGCAGAATGCAACCGTATTCCAATACTGATGCAACTAAGCATACTTAGATGCTCCTCTTCAGAGGAATGGGTGGCACCCACGTCCACAACATATTGGATGATGCATGCCTGGGAGCTGTCCTGTGTTGCAAGGTTTGGCAGGAATTCCTCTATTGCTGAGAGAGGTTTTTCAGCTGCAGGCCCACCACCAGTGACTTGATTATCCCTGGCCATGTCAGTTGCATGTCTGCATGCAGAGTTTATTGTATCTTGGCATGGTGTTGCACCTGCTCATATGTATGATTCTGGTGACCCACGGCATTAATGTTATGCACCAGCTCATCCCACAGGGCTGCACGCTCTGGCCTATTTGCACTCCCTCTGGACAGCAGGACTCGGTAATGTTGGCACAAAGCCTCAGTGATGAGGTCATTTTCTACCTCAGTAAATGAAGCCCTGCATCGTGCATGCATGGTATTTCCTAAAATACAACCAAATGAGGGCACATGTCAGGATCACATATGAGAGTACAATATGTCGAGATACAACAATAAAGGATGGCTATCAGTATTTCCCACTTGATTACATATTTCATATTCAATAGTGTGCAAAACATACAAAGGATGTGGATGCAAATATGATTGTAGCAATGGTGGCCTATACCTGTTTGTGCCATGACAGATACTCGTGTATGATCACACAACCAAACAGGAGTCCATTGTTGTGTGCCCCATGGCAGGAATAATACCCCCATATAATATGTATAAACAACAAGCCAACAAAATACCAGTGTACTATTACAACTGCTATCAAGGGAAGTATCCAGGAGACCTGTTTACCTAGTTATCACACAGCATTTTACCCTTTCTGTACTCTGCATCTGCTCTATGTGTAACATGGCTGGAAATCAAAGTTATGTCAGTACAGTTCTAACAAAGGCTTACTCATGTAATCCCAATTCTCCCTAAGTATATTCAAATACATGCATCATGTTGGAAACAAAATGGTTAAATACCTAATGGAGTACAATACTCCGCTGTTAAAAGATGCATCTATATAAGTACTATATCAATGAGTTAACCATACAATCTAACTCTCATACACACTGGTTCCCCCTAGCTAGAAGTTTGTCTTTTTAAAATGGTTCTCATTAGCAGGTGATTGCCTCTGAACCAAGCTGTGGTTCAGAAATGCTATATGCAGCCTACACAGCTAATTTGCTGTATAATCAGCCAGTCCCATGCAACTACTTAGTAAGATGTAAGGCCTCAATGTAGATTCCATCCCCTTTCTCATATGTTGGGGTGGAAATTACTAGGAAAAAGATACATCAGCACAGAGAAAATGTTTGTAGCAGCTACATTTTACTTACAGATGCGTGTGCTACAGGCTGAAGCTGCTGCTGTTGCAGAGAGGGTGAAGACTGTGCAGGACAACAAAACTTAAGAGTAACTGCGGAACCTGTGGCAGCCTTGATGAACAACCAGAGCCAGATTGAGAGAACTCATCCCACTGAAAACTAAGGTGTGTGTTTAAGGTAAGTATGTTAGTCAAAGTTATCATTAACAGAGGAAAAGGCGGCTTGGTGTGTCCTAGAACAAAGTAGGGGATGCATTAAGTATTATGCCTACCAGCTGAACAACTGCCAAGTCATGTGTTATGTCATGGTAGTCATTTGGAACGTATGTGCTGGCAACCCTTGCTTCTAGCATGACCTTCATATATGTATGTAACTTGTGCAGCTGTGGTTGTCTGTAATATCAGTAGTAAATCATTGTGGGCTGTAGTCTGATATTACTCGGCCAAATTTGAATTACATACTTCAACATCCTCTGGGAATTCTTGCTAATGCATAACCTGATGTTCTATGCACTTTCAAGGGTTGTAATAGGAGCAGTTAAAATGTGATCCTATCTGTAGACCTCAAATTTCCATTTTTAGAAGCAGACATTCCATCTGTACTGGTTTGGGTTGAGAAATAGGTGATGAGACAGTCATACATATTACAGTTTATAATGGTGATGTACACATACATGTATTTTAAATGCTAGACACAGCTGTATTTGAACCCAGGACCATGTGGACCAAAACTAATGTTAGCAAAGCAGTTAACAGATTGAGCTACAGAGTCAGTGTTACAGTCGATGTATTTTAACATGTTGTAGATATAATT
Source organism: Protopterus annectens (assembly GCF_019279795.1). NCBI lineage: Eukaryota > Metazoa > Chordata > Ceratodontiformes > Protopteridae > Protopterus > Protopterus annectens. The sequence continues at coordinate 801,125,847 of NC_056727.1, forward strand.
GCACAGTTAGCTGCTGTTACATGCCTTACTTACTTTTATCAATGTGTGTGGCTTTATATTGAGATATTTCTGTACCAGAGTCCCAGTTAAATTCCTATTTTTTCATTAAACTTTTAGCAGAATTGCTGTGTGATGCTGTGATGCGGCACGATGCACAGCATCGCATAAACATGCTTAATGATGAGAAAATGACAATTACTATGTTTTGCTTAAAATACCTGTGCTAATTAAGTGGCTGTATGTCTTGGCAGGTTGATGCACTGTTGTTCAAGTGAAATGGTACTGGGTTTGAAATAGGGTGCAGGTGTAATTCTTGAATGGGATGTTATGCTTTCAAATACTTACAATAATATACTGCCATTTAGCATACGTGCAGCATCGCACAAAAAATCTTTAAAGAAAAGAAAATTGGGGAGATAGGACAGTGGTAAAATGGGGTGCAAGCAGGATGAAAAACATAGTGAAAGGCAGTTAGGTATGTGCACAAAGGGTGTAGGAAAAGAAACATAACTATCTATTTCTTCAACAGCAACAACTGTGCACTTGAAAAGATTTTTAGCTGAATTTGGACTGTCACCTCCAGGGGTAGGGGTGATGACAACATAAGTGTGTTGCCAAGCCAATTGGACCAAATTAAGTGTGTCCAGAAGACACATGTGCGAAATGGAAAGCCACGTATAGGCAATATATTTTTTGTGGGACAGGTGCCCCTTTTTTTAAGATGAGAGTGGAATGTTGTGAAAGGGACATAGATATGTATGGGTGAGGTACACTGGGAAGGCAAGGATGCTTTTGCAGACAGACAAGACAAACAAGACAGCAGATAGGAATGGTGTGGGACACAAGAGGGGGTGAACATCTTGGTCGGGGAGGGTGATGTAGAATCCAGATCCCATGGGCGTCAGACATCAGTCCTCAACCATGGGACTGTCAACACTGCTTCTTCGCTGCTTCTGTGGAGGCAGTGGTTGATGCTGGCACCTGAGTTGAGACTGCCCCACCAGGATGGACAGCATCCTCTCCATCCAGAGTAGGGGTGCACCAGCAGTTTGATGCACAAGCCTATGTAACATGCCTGGCAGCTGGTCTTGGGTGACAAAAGCAATGCCTTCACCTCCACTCCCAGAGGGGGACCACCCACAGTCTGTGGGCAGAATTACCTGATGGAGTAGGTATTGCAGGGGCAGTACAGGGGATGCCACCAGGCTGTGGACCAGATGTAGTGGGCCATGGTGCCTCAGCCAGGTGAGTTAAGGTAGGTGGATCACCGGGAACCGGCCTACCTTGTCATGCTGTGGTAAATAATATATAAATGCAAAAGACAAATAAACATAACCCAAACAAATGTATTTAATACCATAAGAGAAAACAATAATGAGTAATGGAAACAAATTTAAAATAATATAATGAGGAACACAACAATAAATAATGTAAATGAAAGTTTTTATTAACAGTGAAACAATATTAAATATTAAATTATACATAGGGCCAACATGATAATATCAAATGATAATAATAAATATATTGATTAGATAAATAAAAGAAGAGAAGAGGTGGGGTGAGAGAAAAAAAAGAAGAACGTTAGTAACTTCACAGATAATATAACTAAATAGCCTACATCTACATATTTCTAGACATGTTAGATTTCACTGACTCCTGTGCCATTTACTATTTGAAATACTACCCTGTTCCTTACATACACTATAGTACAGATCATAATACATCCAGCAATCATTCAATGTTGCTTATATTGTATATGTGATTCTCCATGTACATACCTCTCAAACTCTTAGTATGGGACATTATGGGCCAAGTCATACATAATGGTGGTACAAAGGTACAACGGCAAGGAACATTCTTACATAGTGTGTTCATACAATAGCAGCAAGGTGTTCTGATAACAGATTTGCCATTATATTGCATTTTTGAGTGATGTCATATATCTGCAAATCAGAGGACTGACATTTTTTTTTCTGACAGCAATGTGGCAGAGTCTGGCCAGTAAAAGAAGATCATATACAAACAGACATATGGGGATATTCAGTATATTCTGCAAAAATCATGACAGTTGAGCTGTTTGTTTGTGTACACCAATTACTCTTGACAGCTGGACAGTCATGGCACAGGTCTATGGGTATGCACTTCACATGCAAACATGGTTATGTTTTATTTATGACATGCCAATACAGAATTGAATACTGCACAATTTCTCAGTTGACTGGTGCAGGATTAGAACTTACAAGCAGTGACTACAGTAATACTGAACATTTTATTTGAAACAATAAATTCATGTTGTTTCAAATCTTGCATATACACACATGGATAGCTATGTAGGACTTCTGTTAACTTACACGTATACCCTATTCATATATTGACTGCAGCCTATATATTTCAGACAAAATGAGCAGAGCACAACATTTTCTCTTAATCTGGGTATTGCGCAACATTTATTTATAACATGCTAAAACAGTATTGCATACTGCGCAATTTTCTCAGTTGGCTGGTGTGGGATTAGAACACACAAGCAGCGACTACAGTAACACTGAACATTTTATTTGAAACAATAAATTATCGGAGCACCATCTCCTTTTATACTTTATTGATTCATGCTGTTTCAAATCTTGCAATTACACACATGGATAGCTGTCTAGAGCTTCAGTTAACTTACACATTTACCCTATTCATTTATTGAGTGCTGTCTACACCTTATTTCAGACAATGACCAGATCACATCAATGACTCTTAATCTGGGTAAACCACAACATTAACTAATGGTTGGAAGTTATGCTACATAGTACTGCATGCTTACTTGCTTTAACTTGCTTTAACAGTTGAGATATGGACTGACACATTAATAATAGTCTGTGATGTCCCAAGAATTTCATACATGACTGTTAAGACTTCAATATCTGTATTTACTTTATTTTATTGTTAAGTTTTGCATTAAGTTATTCATTTATTGATTTTCTTACATACCATGTGCTTGCCTCATCCTGGCAAAATGCATTGCATGGGACTGGATGTTGCAAGCCCTCTCTTCTGCAGACATGGTAAGAGAAGGAAACCATTATGTATACTGGTTTTGCACAGATTCAGCTTGTATATTTATACATTACTAAAAAGCATATTTAAATATCTGTGAGGTGTGTTCATCTCATGCTTCTTGGATCCAGGTACCAAGGTTCCCCTCTTCTCCAATACAGATCATCATAATGGTGATGACACTGCTCACCAGTATGGGGGATAACAGCTGCACCTGTCAGGTCCCTCGCCAAACTATCCCAGGCCTCAGGCTTATACTCTGAACCTTGATAGTTGCCCTGCAGCAGCAGGGGTCCATAACATTCTATCAGGAGTCCAATGAAAACCATGGACTCCTGCACATTCAACCGTTGTGCCCTAAAGTGCACACCTTCCCCTCCAACAGTAGCCATATCCAAATTCAAGGTCAAGCTCCAAAGAATAGTGTTAAATTCCTGCCTATTGCCCTTTAAATAGGCTGCATTTCCACCACTGCACATCACACTGTAATTTTCAAAAAAATGTGCTGTGTCACTTAGCATTGCCCAAACTCGCTCAATCCATGTTTAAGTGAAGTTTAGCATTGCACAAACAGGAAAAGACTGTTCACCATCTTTAAGTGATGCTTAGCATTGCACACCTTTTCTAAATGTAAGTTATTGAATTTAAAGTCAATAGATATTTCAGTCACCTGACAGTTTCACAGCAGTATATTTAAAAGGCATTCCTGCCCAGGACTCAAACCTCAGACCTAATCCACTGTAGGTCATGGTTCAACCTATCTAGCCACTGGGATAGTGAAGTAAAGTTATAATATCTTCGGATATACTGCAAAGGTGCCTGTAAGTGTAATGCAGTGTCGCTGCAGAAGTTTTCATATTGCTATGCATGGCAGAACTACACCAATTAAATGCATCCAGTTTCTATTTTTAGCTGTCTAGTGTATGTCTAATTAATAAGTATGCAGCAATCAGCATAGCTAAATAATGTGGAGCATCACACAAACAAGCCAGCATATGGGGCTTTATAGTTTCACTGCATTATGATCCATGTTAAAAGATATCACTGACATTATCACCATTGTGACTGATGATCTTCATATGCTGTCCTTTCTGCAGACAATGTGACCAACGTAGAAAATGCATTCCTGCAATCTATATGTGGCTTGTATCCTCTGCACACCATGGCTCATGACATTGTTGTGTTCTGTTGACAGTGCTCATGCAATTACATGGAAAGGTGATGACATATGCAAATGTGTTACATTACACCTGCTAATGACAGTCTACACACAAACCACTGCAGTGCCATTCACATGTAAATATATGCACATGGATGATTTATGTGCATACTTTGCACACATTGTTTTTGCAATGTTGATTTTCAGTATGCCTTTTGACATGCATGCCACTTCAGTGTATTCACTCTGTGACATTGGTGTGTCATGAAGTCCCATAGGCACTCAGCCCTTGTGTGTGATGTTTCATGATATTCTCTATGCCTTGCAGTATGCAGTTTTCTTCTACTGTTACAATTTAGGCTTTTGGTATTAAAATCTATATAGCTTGTCTCTTTGCTTTATGATGTTAACCACAAAGACTGACCTTTAACATGTTTTTATTTGACAGTGTATAATATCGTATTAATGGCACAAGTAATGAATAACTGTTTTGTGTGGCCTTGTTATTATGGAAAACACCACTGTATTATGCCTATAGCCTCTCTTCCGACATATGTAAACCTTTGCTGCCTGTTACACATGTTAACATATATTGGCAGTTTTCCCTGCATTGCTTTGTAGGGCTGTACATTCATATGCCCCTAACAGTAACAGCACAGAAATCACACCTTGTAATGTAATATTCTGAATGAGTATTTCTCCCACAAGTGGTGTGCCATAGTTATATGTACATGACTGTCCTTTGATCAATCATGCATTTTTACATACACTATTTTTATTGCTTTGCATGACTGTGCCACCTGCTGTCATAGGATTGCATAGCAATATATATGGATGTTTGATATTCAGCCTTACTTTCTTTATGTATCTGTGCTAATTGATGTTTAACTGGTGCACATTAGTGTGTAGTTTGTGTTACTTTTTACATGGACATGTTAATATCCATCACTGATACATGATATACCATGTCAGAGATTGGCTTTTTGCTGCAAGTATCTTGCAGGGAAATTGCACTCCATCTTGTGTTGGGGACACATGCATATGCAATGTTTTTATTTGAATATGTATGTCCTGTGTTTCCTTACTAATATGGACACATATTGTCCATTCCCCTTCCCTTTTACAGCTTTTGTCTATATGTTACACATATACATGACATATGTATATATTTATGTGCACCTTTCTGTACTATATCATCATTGCAATGCAGGATTACTTAGCTTATCAATATTCTACCACTGTCACTGGCTGTCATACACCTGCAATGCATATTCACATACTGTGGTGATCATTGTGATGTTTCCATCTGTGTTCATATCTTACTTGTGTATCATGCATTCATCTTACATACCTTCCATGCTCCCTGCATAACTAAGTATGCACAGGCTTGCATACCTTAATGTCTCTTATTTATATGCTATTTAGTAAAGTATCTGCGAAACCATGTGGTTTCTGCAAGGCCATGTCATTGGTGGAGGTATGTGCGCTGAACCTTCTGCATGGCTTGTGTGATATCATGGCATGTCACGTATCTACATTGTAAACCTAACACCATATGTGTTACCTCTGTCATGCAATACCTACTTTGACATCATAATCCTTTTCTCCTGTAATTCTCTGTGTTGTATATAGTAAGTGGTCTGTTACATAGCCACAATACACTTTTGCTGCAGTACTGCTGCTTGGCACTGCACGTTTTTTTGCCTATTGTATGCAGGACTGGAGGCTCTAATCTGACCTCCACTTGTCTACTCTTATATTTCCTTTGCTAGATTTGCTCAACCTTGCTGTTGCTTGTCTTACACATTTCCACTGCCACCAGTTTAGTACATACATACATACAAATGTTTCAAGCATGGGCATTAATGCCTTTCTAGCTTGCCAATATATTAAAACACTTGTTCCCATAATAAATGTCAGGCTGTTCTTAAAAATATCTAAACTAGTACTTGCTTTAATGTAATTTGGTAGTCTGTTCCAAGTATCACCTACTCTGTCAGAGAAACAATTAGTACACTTCTCATTCCTATAGAATCTTCTACATAGGTTATCTGATGATTTTTGAGTACTTTTTGATAACCCCAAGCATTCCCAAAGGTAGTTGTCCCTAAATGCCCTATATACCTGAATAAGATCTCCTCGTAAATATCTGTAAGAGATGCTGTACAAGTTCAGATATTTTAGTCTTTCATAATAACTTAGATTTTCACATCCATGGATGCCCTTGGTATATTTCCGCTGTACTCTTTCCACTTTATTCATGGTTGTTTTCCTATAGGGTTTCCATATTGTTATTCCATACTCAAGTTTGGGTCTAATGTAACTAACAAACAATGACTTCATTATATTTGATTTCCTAGACTTTATAAATATTTTTATACAACCTATAGTTCTATAACTATCATTAGCAAATTGGCTAATATAATTAGAAAAACTCATAGCTGAATCTTATTCTACCCATATACCCATGTCCTTAAATGAGTCTACAGTTTCAAGCACTGTGTGTTGTATTAAATATTCACCTTTCAGTTTATGTCTCCCAAGTCACATATGCTTAGTGTTTGATGTATTTATCAACATATTATTCTCCTGTGCCCATATGGTCAATTTAGTCAAATTATTTTGTAGACATGCCTTATCTGTAACACTTGTAATCAGTTTCCCAATTTCAGGTTGTCAGCATATAGACTGTAGAACACCTCAGATGAAAAAGTAAGGTCTGAAAGATACAATTTAAACAGAGCCTTGTGGGACACCTTGACTGCAACCAAGGATTTCACCTGTCCAGTTGGTGTGTGATACTTGCCATGTTCTATTTATAAGCCATGCAGCTAACCATCTTATCAACAGTACATCAATACCTAGTTGTACTAATTTGTTGATCAGTGTTTTGTGTATGACTCTGTCAAATGCTGAAGTTAAATCTATATAAACCACATCACAGCACAATTTTTCATTCATAGCTGTTATTATATTGTTATAGAACATCATGTTACAGGTTATAATAGATCTATTTTCAACATATGTATGCTGATATATGGTTTCAAGTCCCAACCTATCAGGTTCTTACAATAACTTAGTGGATGATAATGTTTGATGTTCATTGTGTACTGCCTGCATCCCCCATTTAGTGCTCATTGTTGAGCAACTACCATCAGTCGTATTCCTTTTTATATGACTGTCACACAGTTTTCAACATCTCAGCATTGCTTTGTGCATTGGCACACAGTTAATTATTGAGGTGTACCATGGCTGGAATGCATCTCTACCCTGTTTGTCATCTTCCTTTAAACCATGTTGTACAGTCCATATGCGTGCTGTCCATGTACCTCACCTGTCCTTTATGCATATTACCAATCTTTGTCTGTCTTGTATTGTGTTACTCGTTATATTTATGTACCTGCACTTTTCCCCACCTTCACTTTCTGTGTTTTTCACATACCTTCTATTCTCTACAAAAAAAAAAAAAAAAAAAAAAAATGGGGCCTATTCCCACCGAAGAAATATATATATATATATATATATATATATATATATATATATATATATATATATATATATATATATATATTGCTCATGCCTCTCTGACTATACATCTTACCTTCCTATTCAACCATCCCTCTTGTGATCCCCTGTTCTTCATCCTCACTCCACATCTGCTTTGCAATCATCCTATTTCCTCGGGTGTGTATGTCACTTGTGCTCTCCCACATGTCCTTCACCCATTGTTGGCATTGTCAATCCAGCCATGAATGAAATTTTGTTATAATTCATTTTCTGTTTGCAGATTTCATCGGATTCTATGAATGATAATGAATATGTGTGTTTGTGTGTGTGTGTGTGTGTGTGTGTGTGTGTGTGTGTGTGTGTGTGTGTGTGTGTGTGTGTGTGTGTGTATATATATATATATATATATATATATATATATATATATATATATATATACTTGTGTTTTTCAATGCTGTCCACAACACATTGTGGATATTTGTGGTTTTACAGGACTATTGCTGGATCATGTCTCATTTGCTAGTGTTTTCCATACATGCTTTCTTAAGTTTGGCTACCTGCTACACACCTACATTAATAATGGAAAAATATTACCTTATGAACATTATTTTCTTTTTGATATGGTTTTACGATACTCAACTGGAGTTGTACTGATATTGCTAGCTATTTTTTGTGTCTACATTGTACTGGGATATGTTCATTACACCACAACACTTTTGCATATTAGTTGACTTAAATCAAGTCTTGAGCAGAACTTGGCACACTCCTCAAAACTCTGCAGATCTTTTGGAATCCAGCCCGTGATGTTCATATCTCCTCTAGGTCTGCATTTAACACTAATGAATAGTTGTAAGATGCAATAAAATCTGCACCAAATCTGTATCACACATTTTAGTGCGCATATATTTTCACTGAGTGGAACTCTGCATTACAATGCATATAGCTAGCTTTTGTAGTAAGATAAATAATATAGAAAAGCCATTTAAAGCACATTTATTGAACTTTATTTCTTGACAAAGACATAACCCATCAGGCCGTAAAATGGACCTAAAGATTTTCTGAGAATAAGCTCATCAGTCCATCAAAAGATGCTGATTATGTGAAAAATCAAGCCATTCTGCTTTATGAGCTCCAAGACTTTATGAGTCAAAGAAACATGACCTTCAGCTTTTATTACTAAGTCAGAATTTTTAGTTTAGATCTACTCCTGAATTCCTGGCTCAGAAAGAATGCTTCCAAACTGTTGAATGCATGCCCCTGTAATCATAATTTATTTTAATATTTTAGTTAATTATTTTAGCTTATGATAATGTATAATTAGTATATGTGAACAAAGACTATAGAAAATATTCTTGTATTTCTCATACACAGTGATGTATCTAATGTCGTAGCTCATTTTAAAGGAAATAAAACCGAAATTTTAACAAAACAGCCTTATGCTGTTGAACAAATTATTTACCCGATTTCAGACATCAGATAATTATCACGTTTAAAATATATGCTTCATAGATGTAAACTTGGAATTTGTGCCTATATTTTGCTGCTGGTGAGAGAAGGGGCAGAATGCATTGATTTCTGGCTGTTTACTCTATTTTTGTTTTACTTGGATCACTTGTCTGTGTACTTAATAAAGGATTTTCGACTGGAAACTGACTGCCTGCCTTGCTTGGATTACTTTCGAATACTTAGTAATGCTGTAGAATTATATATTTTCTATTATTACTTTTTGACCTCACGAGTTTACGTTCGCTACTTCTACTACTATTGTCTGATCTGATTAATATACAGTGATTAACTAGAAATATATGGACTGAAAATCTTCCACACAGAGAAGTTTCTTACACTGTTTTGTTTTTAGACCCACTACACTTTAGTGGGTTGTTTTGAGACTTCGGGGATACCACGGAGATTACTTGATTTCTGACTGTTTCTGACTGGGCAGTGAGTGTCTGTGTTTGATCTTCCTGATTGGTCTGGTTGCTATTCAAGGCATCTACAAAGACCACAACAAGCCTGCAGATCCTTGCATCATCTTGGACAAGACTACTGATCACCAAAGAACCTGTTGCCTGCTTCTCATCTTGGTACTGGTGCTACTGTTTTGCTTCTGGTGACAGAGGAAGCAAAGGAGCATTTTATCCCATCAGCATATAGCCGTGGTGAGACCAGCACTAGTAGCAGCCAGGCAGTAGCAATTCAGGTGAAGCCGCTCTTTTTATCATTCTTGACAAGCCAATTCTTTTTGTTTTGTAAGCACTGCTTGATTTGCTGCTGTCTAACCTAACTTCAGAATATCACCCTAAGTGCTTCATCCATAAATCATCAGCATCTACTTATTAGTTTCCACTCATGCATTTGGCAGTACTCTGTATAAATGCAGAAACCCTGAGTTGACATATTTTTCTGTAAAATCACCCTTGAAATTTCACCAATACCTAGCTGCACACAGGGCAACATATTTGCAGTGACAAGTACTGCTCTCAGAGTTGCAAACCAAATACTCCTGACATTACCGTATATTCTCACTCCAACTGTCTAATCAATAAAAAAGGGTTTGTTACCATGAATATGAACTTTTCCACTATCTCCATTACCAAATTGGTGGATATGGGCATCCTGAGATAATGGAGAAATTTCCTTGTGTTTCCTGACAACTAGTTAATTAGTTATGTCTCAAATAATCTGATAAGGTATGTAAAAGATGTATTTACACAATGTCACTGGAGGCAAAGTTCTCACATAAAAAGCACTCCTAATGTCAATCAGTTTGTCAGTAGTACACACAATGCATCCAGCACACACATCACCAAGAAGGTACATAGACCCACATATGCTGAAGCACTTAAATGTAGCCTTCCTAAACACTAAAGACTTTCTAGATGAAGTTCATATAACAAATACCCTCAGCAGCCCTGAATTCAATCTTTCAAAACAGCACCCACATCAAGACATACAGCCACATCTCATGGAGCCTGTACTTCTAAGCCCATAAATCAAGCCACCACACAATCCAATGTTCTGCTGAATGGAGACTTCATTATGAGACACACAGATGTCCCTTTCACCAGGCTGAGTAAGGAGAAAGTCATAGTCATTTGCTTAACAGAGGCCAGGATCCATCACACACTCAGGTCATTAGACCTCAAGTACCAGTATGACTCAGGCATAGTCCATGTGGGTGTAAATGACCTGAGATGTACTTCCCTACACTATATGAAGAGACACATCATGAATCTCTCAAAATATATGTCCCAGGCTGGTATGAACCTAGCACTAAGCAGTATTTTCTTTTCTTCAAGGATGGTGCTACAATGCAAAATGAAGATGACTGACTTTAATAATGGACTTAGTTTCTGGTGTCATTATAAGGAGGTGCAGCATTTGTCAGCATGGACGGATATGGTCAACAGACCATGCTGCTTTGCCAGGGATGGTCTGCACCTCTTTCCTCTAGGCTTTTGAATATTAGCTAACTCCTACCCTGTAATGCTTTTTTAGGCAATGCCAAACTGAATGTACTTCCAACATATCAACTCAAAACCAAAAAAAATCTGAAGGTGTCACTGCTCAATAAAAAGTGTAAACAAAAAACTCCACTCCCTACAAGCTGTCCTTACCCTTGAGAATGCTGATATATGTGTGATCACTGAGGCATAGTTTAGAGCTGTGGAGAGTAAACTGGCAGTGCAAGGCTATAATGCTTTCCACACATTTAGACCAGCAACTACACAGACAGGGACTAAAGTATTAACCAACATGAGTAACCACTGCATCATCCCTACAGTGTCCTTATCCCTGGTAAGATCTGACCACAAAGTGGTCACTTTTGAAGTCACCATCTCTCTGACCCCCCCTCAGCTAGGGTCAAGCAAAAAACTTCACCAAAGATGACTACAACCTGCTGATGGAAGTTATAAACAGCTTCACAGCCTCCTCCCCCTCCACAGGCATTGGCACACATGTCCAAACCTACACCAAAGTACTATATGAGCAGTTATATAGCTGCATAGAATCGGGAATACCAGGCAGGATGAAATCCTCCTCCTCCAGGAAGAGCAAACCTGTCTGGTGGACATCTGCAATAAATAAACTCTATAATAAAAGGGAAAATTTGCTGTCCAGGACCAAGAAGGAGCAAGTGATTATTGGAAGCAATCTCTCCTTAGTCTGAATTAGCAAATAAGAGCACTAGTGAAATCCTCCAAAGCAAACTTCTAGTCCAAACTGGCCACATCTACTAACGACAATTATAAGACTTTCTTCACATATGTCCACAATCTCAAGGGAAGGACCCAGATTTGCTCAGAACTGGGGGTCAAGGACTACACATACACAAAAGCTGTAGATATAGCCAACCTGCTGGCAGACAGGTTCAGTGAAAACTTCACCCCTTTGTCCTCCCATCAGTAAAACAGGAAATCCCCAGTACATGCCCCCCTCCCTTTATCTCTAGTGAGCAAGTCATCACTGTCCTCTCAAAGGGAAAAATACAGCCTTCATGGGACCTGATAAAATCCCAGGCTGCATCCTACATGAACTCAAGCAGGAATTGCAGCACCATTATGAACCCTATTCAACCAAAGCTTGAGTACCAGCTTCATCCCAGCTGAGTGGAAGACAGACACTGTCATCCCTTTGCACAAAGCTGGAGTGTCCACCGATCCAGGTAATTATAGACCCAACAGCCTAACTAGCCTGATCTGCAAGGCCATGGAGCAGATTATCATGGACATCATTAACAAAGACATTGGCAACCTCCAGACACTCGATCCCACACAGTTTGGTTTCATCAAGATGAGGTCATGCCTGTTAAATTTGGTTGACTTCTTTGAGACAGTCACCAAGGCCATGGATGAGGGGAAGATGGTGCACACTGCTTATTTCAACCTGGCCAAAGCCTTTGATATTATTCCCCACTGAGGTATAACAGAAAAACTCTCTCAACTAGGCATCAAGCCATATGTTACCAGATGGGTAGCAAACTGGCTCACTGATAGAACCCATGTTGTCAAAATAGGGGAAGCAACCTCAAGCAGTAGACTCATAACAAGTGGTATACCACAGGGATTGGTTTTGGGGCCTCTGCTGTTTGAGATATACTTTTCTTAGGACCAGGCCTAAACCAGTGAGATATGGCTGATCAAGTATGCAGATGACTGCAAGCTGGGTGCCATCATCAATTTCCCTAGAGATGTGGACATCATCCAAGAGGGTCTCACCCAAACAAATGACTAGTGCCAGAAACATGGCTTTAAACTGAATGCCAAAAAATGCATCATCATCATCCTCTTTGGGGAGAGTGACGTCCCCACAAATTATCACATTGATAATAAGGTCCGAAGCGTGCAATTAGTCGTGAGGGACTTGGGCACCCAGGTTGATAGCAAATTTACTTTTGACCACCATATTGCCTCCATTGTACAGAAAGCTTTCTATCTGGCCCACGTCATTAGTAAGGGTATCTCATCCAGGGACAAGTTGGTTATAACATCCCTGTATTCTTCCCTTATAAGACCCATTATTGAGTGCAATGCCCCTTTTGGCATGTACCTCACAAATCACATGCAGCAGCTGGAGAGACCACAGAGTTTCCACACCAGGAGAATCCATGGCCTCAAACATCTACTCTACACAGATAGGTTAAAGGCCCTGTCCCTGTACTCAGTCTCCTACAGACTCCTCAGAGGTGACCTCTTTCTGGCATATAAAGCAATCTCAGACCCCACCATGATGGGACTGCTGCATATCTGCCAGTCAAGCTCCACTTGAGTAACCCACATGTGTGACCTCAGCCTGGTCTGTGGCATCAATAGGACTTGTTGGTGGGACAGATTTGTGTCCCAGAGACTTCCCCTTTTGTGGAATAGACTCCCTCTCCACATCAAGCAGAGTGCCTCATTAACCATTTTTAAGCTCAACTTGAATAACTGGATAGGGAACAGAAACTACACCCCTGGGAATCCACCTGTGTCCCTGCTGGACAGTGGCATAGGGTGCTGACTTGTTGGACCATGGGCTAAATGATTGGCTAGGCTTGTAAGGGCTTCAGGGCCAGTAGCCTAGTAACTTTCTATGATCCTAAAGGTGGAGGTGTCTCAATTTCACCACAAATAAATATACCTCAAGGCTGGCCAAACAGGACAATGCACTTGAGCTTCTCCATGTTTAAATCACCATAGGCAAAATCCTATACCACTCCCTTGCAAGCTATAGGTCCTCCTCTATGACCCAGGAAATCCATAACATGTATTTGAGCTTCTTGGAAACAATCACTATCCAATTCAATGCCATATTCATGGGTGACTTTAATTACCCCACTACTGACATGAAATCATATATAACACCAAATATACAGGCACAGAGATTCCTGGATTTTATAAACACAAACTCCCTGGACTAGATTGTCATACACCAACAAGGGGTGGAAACATACTGGCTCTGTTCCTCACTAATATGGGAGAGTGCTGCACACCCCTAGGGCCTAGAATAATTTCTTTTCTGGTAAGGTCAGACCAAAAATGGTCTCCTTTGAAGTAAAAATAAAACCTGGAACCCCAGCTAACCCTGGATTATTCAGAAACTGCTCTAAGACTAACTGCCTACTATTAAGTGATAACCTGGTGTAATTCCAAGCCCCCATAAACCCTGAGAACACTGCTGCCTATATGGAACTGTTCACAGCAACCCTATATAAGCATGTTAATAGCTGCATTGAGGCAGCTGTAGCCTTAAGGAAGAAGTATAGAACTAACTCAAAAAAAGAAGCCACTCTGATGGAATCACAATATCAATAGGATGTATAACAGAAGGAAGAAAATCTTTGCAAAAATTAAGAGGTGCTGCACCCAGCATGATAAAAGTATTTTCATCAAACTAAACAAATAGCTCAGAGGACAAATAAAGTCTACCAAAGCCAAATTCGAGGTAAATTTGGCCTCCCAGGTCAAGGGCATCTACTTGAGAGCAAAATAAGTTATAACCCCTTATACTCGGCACTTATCCAGCCTATAATTGAGTATAACGTCCCATTTGGCATGTACCATACAAAGCACCTACAGCAATTAGAGAGACCTCAGAGGTTTCTAACAAAGAAGATCAAGGGCCTCCAGCATGTGCCTTACACAGGCCGACTAAAGTCCCTGTCACTATACTGCATATTATATAGGCTTGTTAGGGGAGACTTATGCTTGGCCTACAGAGCAACCCAAAACCCAAACTGAATGAATTGACTGCATATCCATAAATCAAATGGGTCTAGGACTACCCATTCTAAGGACTTAAATATGGCCTGAAACTTAAATAGAACATGCTGGAAGGACAGATTTATCTCCCAGTGACACCCACGTCTTTAGAACAGGCTACCAATTCATGTGAAACAGAGCACCTATATGACACTGTTCAACAGAAACCTGGATGAGTGGATGGGGCACCAAAAATTCTTACTGGGGATAGTGCCCACAATACTCTTGGACATGGGAAGTCATCAGTAAATGCAATCTTGGGTACTGACCACTACCTCTTTGGTATTACATTGGGTTGAAATGGCGAGGCTTAAAATGATCTCTGGGTCTATAACCTAGGAATCTCCTATGATCTTATGATCCTATAAGGCATTCTTTAGCTATGTCCACAACCTCAAAGGCAATAATCAATTCTGTGCAGAACTAATTGTAAATGGAGCCACTTATACTGAACCAGAAGATATAGCAAACCTACTAGCTGACAAATTCAGCTCCAACTTTACCCTTGTCTTCCCATCAACCTTACTTTAGGAAATGTCATCAAATATACATAACTCCCCCTGATATCACTAGGGAACAGGTCCTTAATGCTCTCTCTAAGGCCAAGAACACTGCATCAATGGGTCCAGGCAATATCCCAGGATGCCTTCTAAATAGCATGAAACATGCCCTATCAGGCCCCCTGGAATTGCTATTTAACTTTAGCCTTCAAACAGGTTTCATTCCTCACAAATGTAGAACAGCAGAGTAATCCATCTGCACAAAGTGGGCCATCTACAGACCCTGGAAAGTACAGACCCATAAGTCTCATCAGTCTCATATGCAAATCAATGGAGAAGATTATCATGGAAATGATCAGTAATGACTTAGGAACCTCCAGACACTGGATTCAACCCAATTTGGTTTCATCAAGGGCAGGTCATACCTACTCATTCTGGTAGCATAGCCGGCCTTAGGCATAGGCCAACTAGGCAGCCACCTAGGGCACTGCTCTAGCAGGGCTGCTTTTACAGTATTTATTTGGTGTAGGTAGACCAAGATGGGGGCACTAGGTGGTGTGGTGGGGTGCACAATGGAGCCCTTTTTGCCAAGGGCACCAGTTGGCCTACGGCCACAACTGCCTGGTGGATTTCTTTTAGAAGGTCACCAAAGCAATAGATGAGAAAAAAATTATTCACACTGCCTACCTTAATCTGGCCAAGACATTTGACACAATAACCCACTCAGGCATTGTTGCCAAACTCAATAGGTTAGGTATTAACCCTTATGTCACTCAGTGGATAGCCAGCTGACTCACAGACAGGACCCAGGAAGTTAGAATTAGGGAGTCCACCTCTATAAAGAGGCTAGTCAAAAGTGGAGTCCCTCATGGACTAGACATGTGATGGCTCCTTTTTGGCAATTACTTCTCTGAAGTCAACACCAATGTCAATGGCCTCTGGCTGACTAAATTTTCAGATCATTGCAAATTAGAAACAGTCATAGAATCTTCCACTGATGCAAATGTTCTCCGGGAAGGGCTAACCCAGGCAAATAACTAGTGTCAGAGCCAAGGACTAAAACTAAATGCCAAGAAATGCATAAAAATATCCATCAGGAAGTCATCCACTCATGGCAGCTATAATATTGACAACACACCCCTAAGAGTTGACCTAGCAGTCAGGGAAGTGGGCACACATAGACAGTAATCTAGCATTTGATGTCTCTACAATAGTGAGGAATCATTCTATGTTGTGCAACTTGTATACAAAGGTATGGCATCTAGGTCCAAGGAAGTCATTGTTCCACTGTATTTAGCATTCATCAGACCTATCATTGAGTACAGTGTCCTCTTTGTTATGTACCTAACCAGGCATATCCAATTATTGGAATGTCCACAGAGTTTCCTGACTAAAAGAATACAGAGCAAAAGTAACATGCCCTCTGCATACCATCCCAAGACCTTATGCCTGTATTCTGTCTCCTACAGGCTGTTGAGGGAAGATCTATGGCTGGCAAACAAGCCCTTGTCACACTCCCACCCTGATGGACAGCCTATATATCCACAAAACAAACAGCACCAGAATTACCTGTTCTAAAGACTTAAATCTTGCCTGTGATATAAATAAGGCCTGCTGGAGAGACAGGCATTTATCCCAGAGACTATCCCTTCTCTGGAGCAGGCTCCCCATCCATGTGAATCAGAGTTCCTCCTAACCCAATTCAAGTGAAACTTGGACAACTGGATGGGAAGCAGGAAATTCATCCCTGATTTGGCACCTATGTCTGTAATGGACACAGCCAGCCTGTAAATGGTTCATCTCTTAGGCCCCTGCTTGTAAATGTTTCAACTGCCAAAACCCTGCTTCCACTTATCAAGGATACCAGAACTTGTTAGAGATTCAGGATGCATGGCTTGGCTTAAAAAGGGTCTTGTGGTCTTTAGCCTAGTAAACAGCCATGAACCTATGAACCTATGTTTTATTTGTGAATTAACAAGTATGTGTGACTAAATGTACATGTGTGTATATGTGTGTGTGCATGTAAGTAAATGTGTGTATGTGTCTGCATGTGTGTGTGTGTGTGTGTGTGTGTGTGTGTGTGTGTGTGTGTGTGTGTGTGTGTGTGTGTGTGTGTGTGTCTGTGTAATATATTCAACTGCAGATTTGAGACAATAAGGAGATATTTTAGTTGCATAGCTGTAATTTAGAATTTAGATTGCTAATACTGAAAAACATGCTGTTTGTTTTTTTTCTTTTCTTAAAGGGACAGCCTGGAGGAAGATACATCTGATTTACACCTGGTGAGGTGTACTGCTTCACAGAGAGTCCATTTTTGTTTAGATAACCTGCAGTACAGAAAGAGAGGAGGAGTCTAGTGTATGTAGTTAGGTAAACTCATTGTTCCATTTATATCCCTTGCCAGTAACTAGCTGTTGTTACATCAGTCAGCAGCATACCTCTTAATTGTCCCTGACTTCACAAACCATCCTTGACATTGCCTCATATTTTTGCTCTGTGCTTCATAACATTTTTCATTTTCTGGTAAGTGACTGAGAATGACAGTCAGTCAGTATTCAGAAAATGCATGTTGAAGCAAAAAACAACACCATGTACATATGTGCCTTCTTTATAAAAAATATTGTCAATCCTAGAATACAGCTAGCCCTTTGAACTAAAATGCATGTATCTTGTGCCATATGTCCCCTCCCTGATTAACAGTGCTTACCATACCCATAGTTTTTATCCAGAATTCTGCCTTTGTCTCCCCTCATGAAACTCTCCCTTTTGCGGTTCCTGGGCCAACTTCTCAGTACTGAAACATCATGTTCCAAACCAGTCTCTTGCAAACAAACACACCTTCTGCATTATTTTTCGACCAGAATATCCTCAAAATATTATATTTCACTCTCAGGGGAACATACACCAAAACTAGTTTCAGCACACCTTCCTCTGTTTTGCACCCTGACAAAAGAACTGTGCCAGGTGCTTAAAGCCCATTTGCTCCAACTTATGCTCACCTCCATCTAACTCTGTTTCTTATAACGCTGCTATTTTAAACTTCTCTTTCCTTAATATATTACATATCCTCTCTTTTGACCATGTTGATTAGGCCATTTATGTTTCATGAAGTTAATTTAATTATCATCTGTACTGTACTTCCATCAGTGCTCTCACAATATAGAGTACCTCTGCCTGTTATTTAACTTCCAACCTTCATTCCTTCATTCCAACATTCATTCATGTTTATCTATCAAAGGCATCTCAAGTGCATTGTTATTGCATCCTGGCTCATCAAATGTATTCATCATTGGTTCTTTATCCGGTGCACTTAACCTCTGACCATTCATTCCATCTACCTTATACCCCCCCCACAAAAAAAAATAAAAATTGTGTTAACTATTGATAGGGTTAGCACCTGTCCCACTTTGCAAGGGACAGTCCCTCTTTGGGTAGTTGTGTCCTGCCAAAAAATTGTAAAAATGGCAAATGTCCTGAAATTTTAGGACAAAATTATTTCCTATATTTTATGTAGTAGTTGCACAAAACAGTTATTCTGTATCTGAAACACTTAAATGTGATAAGAAACAGAATAAGCAACTAAAATGCTATAAGAATAAGCTTTTGTTTAGGCAAAAAAGTGAGGTTCTGCCCTTTGTACTGGCCATGGGTATGTTTCAGCCTGCAAAATCTGACATTTGTGCCAAAAATGTCCCACTTTGGGCATTTGAACAGGTGGCAACCCTAACTATTGACAAGAGAACTCCTTCTACTATGCTATGTAAAATCCTATTTGTATCCTTCCAGGGAGAAGTTGTCAGCCATTCTTCAGTTGCCAAAAGAGATATCTCTTCCCCACTTCTGGGTTGGAGCAATTTACTCAGAATTTCTACTTGACACATCAGCTGCCCCTAGATCCCTCTATTGTCTGTCCTTCCCGTACTTGCTGCTTCATTGTTTTGTTTAAATGACAAACCTATTGCTCTGTCCTTGTCCTCGTGACTTGTCTTCTTCCATATTAGTTTAGTTCCTGTGTGTTCAATTCCCATTTGTCTTTAATGCTCTATCATACTTCTGAATACATAATGGATCAATATAATTAGCTTTCAATAATGCTTAAAAAGTGTTCCTCTCAGTACCCCCTACCAATTTGATTGCTAGTATGTGTTAGTCTGCAAACTTTAGTTTCACACTCAAGCATTTTCCCATTTGGCTTGTTTCAATTTTTTTGACTGCACTCCTTTCATGGTTTGCCTACCTAAACTATCCCAGATCTACTTTCTCTTTCCTCTTTCCATCATAGGGATTGGTTAAGCACCAAGAATAGACTCTCACCCTCACCCTCACCCACACTATCTCTTGACCCTATTCAAAGTTACATAGACATACTTTTGCATCGATCCCCTCTGTTTCTTTTTATGGTATGCCCTGAACATGATTCAGCTAACTCCCCCACCTTCCCCCCGCTTTGGATAATGTCATATCTAGCATGCTCCTCTGTGGTTATATATTGCTTGCAGGGATATTTAAATGATAATTAAAGTGACTTAATGTACAAAAGTTTCTATATTGCTGTATGCAATAATATACAATCATTTCAGGTAGGTGAGACAACACCAAATAGACATGTCCACTTTTTGTTAAATAACTATCAGAATCAGTCTAGGTCTATAAAAAAATTGTATATTCCTTTTAAATTGAAAAGACATTTCCATACTGGATTATTATCCCGCAATAACATCACCTTTCAAAGAAGTACTTTTCACAGTTGGCACAGTCTCATATTAACAATCATATTACATACAACTCAACTCAACGTTTTTCAAACTTACCATATATGACACTGACCTATGAATTGCTCTTCTACATCAATTTCCAAGACAAATTAATGGTTGACCACTCAGACTTCCTTATTCTTTCACTCTTTAGAGCTTGTAGAGTATCTGCTGCCTCTGTCTCTTATCATTCTAGATGTCTTAAACAACGGTAAAGGGTTCAGGCTTTGGTCATCTAATGGAGGTACTTGTTGCTCATCTCTCTGGGTCACTTCATGTTTCATAGCCTTTGTGGGCCTTTGATCCTACCTTGTCCAAACATGATAACTCTTGTTGCATAGACGGGGTGGTCTCTGGGATACATACCTGTCTCTCCAGCAGGTCCTATTTATATCAAAGGCAAGTTTTAAATCTTTAGAATGGGTAATTCTGGTGCTGTTTGTTTTGTGGGTATGCAAGAGGTCCATCAGAGTGAGGTCTGGAAATGACCTGTATGCCAGGCATATATTTCCACTCAAAAGCCTGTAGGAGACAGAATACAGGGATAGGGCATTACGGAGGTCTGCAAAGGACATTTTACTTACACCCTGTATTCTTTTAGCTAGTGGTAATCAACTCTTTCCTGTAGCTGTTAACAGTGACCAGTGTATTGTGTTAGCATAGACACCCAGTCATTCAGTCTCCCATACACAAACACACACACACACACACACACACACACACACACACACACACACACACACACACACACACACACACACACATCCCCACACATACCTCATACATGTTGTCAGAATGTTCCTGACATCTCCTTTTTCCAACCCAGGTAAATCACAAATGATTACATTTAGTTATTAATGTCAGAAAATGGAGTTTTACACTTCAAACCCTTCAGCAAATGTATGATAGTGCAAAACCTGTTATTCTATCAGCTTTCTAAGGTTGCAAGAGGAATAATTAAACTCCATCTTTGATGGCTTGTATTTGTCCTACTATTAATTTAGGCTTTGTCCAGATTTTTGTGCTACAAGGTTCAAAGGCATACTTTGTGTTCCCTGTCCGTCTCCCACAGAACTCACAAACTGTTGCAGGCAGTGAATAATGGTAACTAATGATATAGTGGTCTCTCCCTCCCTGATCAATGTGAGGAGTAGGTGCCATTAAGGTCCAGCATTAACATCTTATTCTCTGGCATTAAGTTGTTTCATACACACTCAGCCCCCTCCCCAACTGATCGCACTCATAAACACACTCACCCATTCACCCATAAACACACACACCTAAACTACCATTTCACTATACCCCCTACTTTGACCTCCCAAACACACACACACACTCATACACTCAAACATGCAGCATCCACACACACACATATGCAACAGACACATATCCCCCTGATACTACCATAATCTTGACTAAAGCATGTTAACTAGGCAAAATGATCTAGCTTGCAACATGGACCATTACATGTTTTAAGCCAATAGTGTAGTCTATGTATCCTTTCCATGGTGCTCCTTTATAGGTGTTTTAAAATTACCTTTTTGTTTTCCTGCACTTACTCATGTTCTTAGTGTTCTTCCTTGTGACCAGGATAAGGCTTGTAGAAAGCTACATCTCCAGGTTATTTTTTCTTGATCAAAAGAAACTGTACCACTTTATTAGTGAGGAGAATGTGCAGGGATAATGAGACTTGCACTTCAGACATTTGCATTTGCTTTATCTAGGTCTGTAAATATTTTTTTCTTACAGCATGCAGTGGCATTCTTACCTATCCATTTTGAGTTATGCCGAGGAGCTACCATATAGCTAACTGTTAAAAAAAAAACAAGCACGTTGTCTATTCCTATAAATGCAAGTTTTTTTTTTCAAATGTAATTCTGATACTTGATTTACAGAAAGGTGGACTGTAGAAAGCCAGCTCACTGATCAAGAAATGGCTCACAGATAAAGATTACATGGAAAGCTGGTGCAAGCCATGTGTGGGATGTGTGCACCCCACACATACCACACAACCTGGAAGCATCACAAATCTGGACAAGGCCTATGAAAAATAAGTACAAATCTGTACACTGCTTTACATAAAATTTGCATACATAATTACATAACCCCACCAACTCCAATGGAATTGTGGGATGCCAACTTTTAAATGAAAACTGAAGAATAGACAACCAAAATATGGCACCAGAGTCCCCCTGCAGCCATTCCAGTGTCCCTTTACATGGCTATTTCACCCCATTTACCATAAGCACTAATGTGTGCATACTGCTTTACTTCTACAATGATGATTTGGATTTTATTTTTAAATTTTGTAGCACAATGCACAAACACTACTAGAGATCTGCTAAACAAAGCAATACTGTCTCACATTGAAAATAGACTTGGCATTAAAACTTCTCTGCTGTTGAAACTCACATTCATTGAAACAACATTGAAACCCCCACCACATCCAAAGAAAATGCATCTGGCCAGTGGTGGATAAAGATTACCTTTGGGCTGTTTTCAAATCACAGGCCCCTTGCACACAAAACAATAAACATACATGTATTCTTTGATACACCCTCCTGACTTTATTAAATTATATTCCTGGTATAATACAGCACACTTGCTAGACTTAAGTTAGAGCGCATTTTACATTTATTGTTTGAACATTGTTGCAGTAGACAATGAAACAAAATGCATAAACCAGTAATGATAAAACTGCCCAATTCAGACCATTTTCATCATAAAAGTCTACTTCCACACACACAATCACATTTTAAATTTATTGTTTGAACATTTTCCCAGTAGGCAATTAAACAAAATGCATGAACCAATAATAACAAAACTGCCCAATTCAGAACATCTACTTACACACACACACACACACACACACACACGCACACTGTATATATATATATATAGAGAGAGAGAGAGAGAGAGAGAGAGAGTGGTGTAAGCCATAGGCATCTTGCACAGCTGACACTTACTTTCAATTTGAGTTTCTTTGGGGGGGGGGGGCAAAAGGCCAAAAACCTGGGACACATTTTAAACATTGCTTGTATAATTTTGGAAAGTTGTTAGAATAAAATGTGGTGTTATCACCAGGTTTTGGACCAAGGACCCTGTGTACTACAGTCAGAGCAACGTACCACTATGCCAAATCAGCAGTTTCCTGAAAAGCAGGAAGACTGAAACTTAAATGGTTATTTAGTGAATTCAGTTCTCACTTCTCACCATAGCTCTCAACCTCTTAGCACTATAAACCTGGACAAAGCCAATAATGGGGTAATACAGAATTCAGTTCTCACTTTTCACAATAGCTCTCAATATCTTAGCACACAAAACCTGGACAAAGCCAATAATGGGGGAATACAGCCCCAAAATAGTTACAAATTTCAAATACTGATCTTATAAACTTAGAAAATTGCTAGAATAAAAGGTGCCTGTCATTATTTAGTGAATTCAATCCTTCAGTGATTTGCCACAAAAATCCTGAAAAAAAACACAGATTTATTGAGGAACAGAACAAAAATATGAAGCAAAAATTCACAAGTGGTGGGGGTTAGGGACTTTAGGCTCTTTTAACCTGTACCCAAGGTACAGAATTCGAGCCTGAGTACCTCTACCCAACCAGGTGTATTCCCTTGGGGGCATTTTCTCACACACGCGCACACACACACACACACACACACACACACACACACACACACACACACACACACACACACGCACACACACACACACACACGTACACACACATGTTGTTCAGCTCTGCAAGCTGAAAGAAATAATTGTTCAGATCTAAGCTCTGCAAGCTGAAATAAATAACTCTGTTCATGATGAGAAGATACACACACACCAAGCTGAAATAAATAATTGCTCAGATCTAAGCTCTGCAAGGCAAGATGAAATAAATAAATAGCTATCCTTTCATGATGAGAAAATACACACACACCAGTTGTTCAGATCTAAGCTCTGCAAGCTGAAATAAATCCAACTCCGTGCAGCAGTCATTAGAAATACCTTCTCACACACACACCAGTTGTAAGCAGAAATAACTCTCTGTTCATGATGAGAAGAAAATACCTGGCTTAAGCTCAAGCAACTGAACTCTGTGCAGCAGTCATGATGTATAACTCAATGCAGTACCTTGTTAGCTCCATCGTTTCCTTCCCAAAATGTTTCAGTTCACATTCACAAGAAGAAACTCCTCTGTGCAGTACCATCCATTCAAACAGCCGGGAATGCATGCACTTGAGCTCAATTCCAACAGGCTGAGGGAGCTGACATCATCGTGCATGTGATGACATCAGCTCAAAAAGCACGAAAGAAAAAAAATTTAAAAAAGCTTGAAAAAAAAAATCGGAAATGAAGGGGTGCCACTCGTGAATCATGGCACCCCATTATTTGGACCCCAAAACTCGATAAAAAATGAGTAATGTGGTATGGTTGGGAGGTATGACCCCATATGTCTTTATGCAACTTGTGTGGTAATCTAGTCCTAGTGGAAATAAATGTGTGTCTGAGCCATATTATACTGACCTCTGGGACATTCTGGTGGCACAAGGGCGATGTTATAATGGTGTCTCAGACTGCTGAGAGTTGTATACTAGGACAGTTCCTGGCAGTCATGTGTAGCAAGGAGGATGGGTTGATTTGCTTTCCATCAACCCCACATTCATGGCAGGCTGCCATGGAATGCCATATTCCAACAAACTTTGTTTTGGAGAGGGTGCAGAACCTTACTTGAACAGAAACAGAAAAAGGTGACCATTACTCAGTTGTCAGGAAGTGTTTTCAAAAGATGGCAGCATCATTAATCCAATGGCAATACATGATGCAGCTATATGGAGGGAGAGTACCCTAATACAGTTGTTCCTAAAGGGTGAGATCCATGATGGGCTATTGCTTGGTAAGTTTACCTGTATATGACAAATATGCACTACACTCCCATACGTATTTATTTATTTAGTTATTGCCTTTCTTTACTAGGTGAGTCTGACTGGGCAGTGGGTCCCTTTTTCTGCAGAGGACTGGGGAGCAAAGCTCCAGGATTTACATTTAGTTACAAAGATATAAACATAAAAACAAAATGTATAGAGGAGCATGTAAGGGCTTTAACTGACATTTGTTGGTAACACAATAAAGTATTTTCACAGCTAGAGAAATAAAACATAGAAGCATTGTCCATGGTTGGGCTTGAACCACAAGCCCTTTGGTTAATAGCCAAATGCACTTAATGATTGTGCCACATAAAGTTGTGTCATGCAATTATGCTAATGTAATTATGCTAATATGCTTCTTGTTTACACCAACAGGTAACTGCTGTTAGTAACTGGAGTCCTTGTTCATAATACTCTTCAGAGGCCCATCCACATCTGTTGACTATACATTATTCAACAGAGTGCACACCATGACATGTAATAGCATTGAGTAAGTGTTTGGCATGTTACAGCCAAGATTCTGATGTCTGCAGATAGGTGATGCAGTGCAGTACTCAGTACAAAAGGTTGTTGCACAAATGATCGGAATGTGTGCCATGTTACACAACATGATCACATCCAAATATGGAGGTCTGCCATCCCAAGACATAGGTAATCTACCCCAAGAAACCCAGATGTCTGAAGAAGAGCTGTCACATGCTTCACAAGACAATCAGGAGGGCACAAGGGAAAGAATATCCAGGTGTGGGTGTCAACGGCTGTGGCCATATATGCTGGGTCAGGCAGCCCAGCAACATCTGGTTCAAAACTTTAAGTCATGGACATTTACAAAGATTAACATGTGATGGGTACCCATAGCTGAAGGTATAGCAACACCAAAAGTGATAGACAAAATAATCTGTCTATGACTTTTTCCTGGGGAACATCATGCATACCATACAAGTGTCTAAATTGTTGTTGCATCATTTGTATACAGTGGGGTGACAACTAGATGAAATTTATCAGAATGCCTATGGGAAAATATGCAACTGTTAGAGAAGGAGGAATGAGGTAAAGGTAAAACAACTAATATGTAACCATTTGCAATTTTAGGAACCACTAGCGTGAGTCCCAAAACATGGAGACTGAATGGCCAGAAAACAGACTTACATATACCATGTCAGAAATGGCCATTTATAGGAATACAAGGTATGGTGATTTCAGAGCTGGTATCTATAAGTTTGGGGGTATGGGGGCTTACCCCCCCCCTGCAAAAAAAAAAAAAAAATTAAAGGAGTAGTGTAATCTCAGAGATTCACTCTTTTCCCATTGCCTGGGCTTTTTTTAGCTTGTCTGCACTTGGGATTTCAAGTCCCGACATTTCAATTAGGACCCCAGCTAATGTGAACATTCTTGTATGTGTATATTCCACATTTTGTCAATGCCATTGCCACAGATAATGACATGATACTTTCATTGCATATGTGGACTGTAGTGTGTGCATGTATCACAATGTGGGTGGGAGACTGGATGTGTGAGTATAGGTAGGGTGAAAGTGGCAGACCTCAATATGTGAATAAAGGTGCATAAAAGAAATGTGAAAGATATAACTCACATGGCACATAATCAGCATGGTGTGGATGAATTGATTCCATGCTGCAACCTGCAAACTGTGCCAAGACAACATGCAAAATATACAAACATCTTGCCATCTTGCAACACATATGCCATGCAAGGCATAGCAGTGACAGAAGATGCACATGGCATCTTTGCCAGGAATTCCATGGCCTCTAAAACCAGTGTATAAATGACTGTCACTGAGACACCTGAAAAACAGTTGACTGAACAGTTGTACATATAAATGCAGTGTTGCAAAACAACAAAAAGTCAACATATTAGGAAAGGTACACAAGCTAGAATTAACTTGGTACTACATATTTTTGGGAAAAGTGTGAAAGTATATATGGATGCAATATGCATGCTGTGTCATATTTCAGTGGGACTGTCAGTTGCATAAACAGGTGCTATCAGACTGTGGAATGCATGTGTTATATTGATGTGAAGCGCACTCAGTGGAAGTACCTAGCGAAAGACACAACATGGCAAACACAGGTATGCTGTTTTATGTATGTTGATGCAACCAGTTGTGGCCAACAGAAGGAACATGTTCATCTTTAATAGTGTACATAATAACAAAGACAAAATGACTGTATGCAATGTGTGTGAAACATGTGATTGTAGCAGAGTGTTATACATGTAAAACATAGAGTCATGTACCCCACAATATTATCTGTTCTCTGCATTGCCTTGACAGCTTTTCATGAGATGGCATAC
Organism: Protopterus annectens; assembly: GCF_019279795.1. NCBI lineage: Eukaryota > Metazoa > Chordata > Ceratodontiformes > Protopteridae > Protopterus > Protopterus annectens. The sequence goes on from NC_056727.1 coordinate 801,153,285, forward strand.
CTGTAAATAAATGTTTGCAACATTTAAACTAGTACTTTGAGAAAAATAAGACAAAAGTAGTATTCCTATAGTATCAGGCTTGTCAAAGTGCGCTAACATTTACAGTGTTGTGGTCAGCACATTTATAATCATTGACACGTGTACTGGGTGACACAGAAACACACACACACACACACACACACACACACACACACACACACACACACACACACACACATACATACCCCCCTCACACACACACACACACACACACACACACACACACACACACACACACACACACACACACACACACACACCCTGGAATACTTTCCATGGTAAGAGTAATGTAGACAAGGTCTTCCATGCTGGTGGCCCATATTGTGGTCCTAGCTGGCCCTGACACAAAATGAAACCTTAGCCTTATAGTTTTGCACTGCAGATCTGGCAGTGGTACTATGTGTAGGGTAGGACAAAATAGGGATATGTGCAGTATGTGCGATACTATAGGATGTATCAGTTCGGATGTGAGTATATCGACTCACAACAGCTGTATATGCATGTTGCAGTACAAGCACTATGGATGAATAAGTGCTATGGTCATGGTACACAAGAAGAAGCATTCCTCTGCCACATGGTGACATTGTGATCATATGAGACAAGGCATGGATTGGCTGGGGAGTAGTAGTATGGCACTGCTCAAGATCAGCTAATACAAGGTACTCTACAGAGCATGTAATTGATGCCACACTGTCTCAGTGTTTGGCCAGTCATGCAAAGTCACCAAGCCTGCCCTCCTGACTCTCTACCAGCACATGAGTGGTGTGCGACATAGTCAGGTGCATGAACAAGTGCACACAGTTCTGTGACATAATATTGGTGTGACCAACAATATGCCTCTAACAGTACTCATCCACACATCACCACCACCTGGACACATGCTGTCCTAAGGACATCTGCTGTCTGCTGCAGACCTGCCTCATCACCACTGTTGCAATCATGTGGGGACAGTTGCCTAAGGTCATCATCTAGACCAGTAGCTAATACTACACTGTTAACAGACTGGTGGGGTTCATTGGTCACCCTTTCAGAAGAAATATCTTGTGCTACAGGACTGTTATCATCTGTGTTGGAAAAAGAAAGTCCAAGTGCAATGTCCTGTGCATCATTGGCTGTACTGCCTCTCTGTACCATGCCAAATCCTGATTTGGAATCAAGAGATGAGTCTGGAAAGGAAGCAGAAAGCGAATATGCTGCAAACAAAGATAAAAATACAACCACATATTACACATGCTGAATGAAAATGTGTGGTAAAATACTTTATGCAACATACAACACTCTATTCTTTAGTAATGTAATTTAAATCATATGTGATCACTGTGTCTGTGGCCTAAAGTGATGTTAATGACCTGCAAGGTAAGACATGTGAGCACAAAGGTGGCACAGGACATATAAAAGTATTCTGATATAACAGATAGGGAACACTTACTTGGCATGTTGTCATCAGTGGAAACATGACAACTTCTATTAGAGAGTGCAGTTATGGAAGACATCATGTGCAACTGAAATCAATGTGTGACACATATGGCCAAAACTCTAAAATGTTACTTTGAAGACCAAGCGCCTTAATATACCACACCAGTCTATGTCACTATAATGCAGCACTTCCCTAGCTACCGTGCCTGTTGCCTGACAGCATTTGTTGGTCCTGTAACATAGAAAATATGAACATGAATGCAGCATTGGACATAATCATATACTGATATGACACACAGAGATACACTCACCTGGTGTGTCATCATCAGTGGAGACATGACAACTCCCATTGGAGTGTTGCAGACATGACAACTCCCACTGGAGTATTGCTATGTAAAACATTAAGTGCAACTGACATCCATGTGTTATACATATCACTGATATTGTAAAATGTTACTCAGATCATGAACTGCCAGTTGCACTCATCCTGTCTGAAGCACCATAACGCAACAGTACCTGGCTGTCATGCATGAGACCTCACAGTGTGTGATGGTCCTGTAACATAGGACCTTTTGCACCCAGCATAATTAATGAGGTTCATTAGCATAGAATGTTTTAGCATGTGCTGGCATAAAAGAGCCTGGAGCTTGGCATATATTAGGGATAAATACCAATGTTATTCAAGTACAGAGGACATACATGACATTTGCCATAAACACACCAACCATTAGTATGTGAAATTTAAAAAGTAAGTTTTGAGAGTGTTCCGGTTCATTAGACCATATTCTGTGAGTTGAATAGCACCTCCATGAGCAATCATTTATCAGAGAATTTATATTATTTAATTCAAAAGACTATGTCAATGGAGAGATAACTCTTAATGTGTATGTTGCTCAGGAAGGTAAGATGTGTGCCTGCTAGTAGGCCCTTGTGGTGACTGACATGCAGAACATCACCACCATGGAGCTTTATAAACATACAAGGATGTACAATATATGCATTCTGATGTCAACTGATGTGTCCTGCACTGGAGGACACCCAAGCAGATATGAGACTGGATTGCCGAGGATGATCAGGCTACACTGAAACCCTACAGTAAATGAGATATTTCATACCTGAACACCTTCTCAACCTATGCATTGGCTTAGTAAATGAAGAACTGTGTGATTGTTTTTTCACTCATTTTCTGTAATGTGTGCTTCCCTCTTTCAATAACAAGATAACATGTGTCTGTACTCATTTGCAAAATAACAGATGTAATGCAAGAGTCCATGCACATGAGTAAGGTAAATAAATGGGACCTGTAGAATATAACTGTGCATGTAAGCAAAACAAAGGGGTGAGGCAGCAGGAAAAGAGAAAAAGGCAGGCCATTCTAGACTGCTATCTAGAAAATGTCTTGATGGCCAACACATTGATCAGTACGAGACACTGTCACAGAATCACATACAAGAGTGGCCAACATGAGACTCAAGAAGTATTCCTCCAAGTAAGGAAAGGACTCTTAGAAGCAGCAATTGCAAAGTCATCCCCAGTGAAACAGTCGGCCCACAGTATAAACAGTTGGTGGCCATACTTAGAGATAGCCAGTGGTTAGAGAAGGTTTTAAGTTCAGAACAGACTAGGCTGAAGATCTGATACTTGACTGGAGAGAAAGCATAAGAGTTTAAGGTAATACTTAGGGCTGTAGCACATCAGGAAGAAGAGGAAAGAGGTGGATGTGAAAAAAAAATATTAATGTCTCAAAACAGCATGGTTGAGGATTACAGAACAAATATGCATCTGGGCTTTACTTCTAAATCTCAAAATACTGAAAGATCGACTTTCAGTATCTCGAGACTTAAATACCAAACACCCACTATACTGAAATATTACAAAACCAAATGTCACTATACTGAAAATTCAAAATATCAAATTTTCAGCAAGCGACATTCAGTTCTGTAATACAACCTCCACCACAACATCACAAGCACCACTTCCCCCCTAAGTCTATACTAAAACACCAAACCAAACTCACACACCTGCAAAACCTATACATAAGCAGGGGGCAAGCCCCACTGCACCCCCCACACTCCCACTACTTATATGTACCAATTCCGAGGTCGCACTGCCATGAAAAAATCCAATAACCTACTGCCATGCACCCTTCACTTACTTCATACACCATCACACACTACACATTCAAAAAACACACCGCCTTCAACAGTAACACACATACACTCAGCCATCTAACCCACCCAACTCCCAAAACTTCCCACAACACTACAAAACAAAAAAAAACCCTACCCAAAACCATTAAACACTAGCAGCTTACCTGAATCTCCATACACAGCCAGACATCATCTGCCATATCTCACTCCCAAATCACAATACACCGCAAACACAAACCACAACACACCACCTCAACAGTATATTCGATAATGCAAGACTCGATAAAGTGCCATTTTGATTAACTGCACTTTCGTAATATTAGTCCCAAGATACTGAAACTCGATCTTTCAGTATTTTGATATTTAGAAGGGATCCTGCATCTGAGCCAGGTATGGAAATAAGTTACATAAGGAAAGCTGATAGTGGAATGCAAAAGTCCAGAACATCATCAAAAGAAAGAAGGAGTGCAGTAAAAAGTAGGAGCTGGAAAAGATGGACTTGGCAAAAAAGGAATACTGGTTGGCTAACAAAGAGGCTAAGAGAACAGTTGTAATACCAAAGAACAAGGCATCAGAGGCACTCTATCATTGTCTAGAAAGTGCTGTACTGCACCAAACTCAGTCTGTGATGAAAGAGGAAGAAGACCCCCCCTCCCCCCCCGCCAAGAAGTAAGAACAGCACTAAGGAAAATGAAGTCAGGGAAAGCAGCAGACCCAGATGTGGTCACAGCAGTATGACTAAGTTGTTGGGTAAGTTAGGGGTAAATGGCTCCTAAGCATACTCATAGCAGTATTGAGTGTCAGGTGTTTCCCAGATGAGTGGATAATAGCCATTCTAGTGCCAGTGTACAAGAGCAAAGGGAACACTCACAACCATGAGCAGTATAGAGGTATCATTCTCTTGTCACACTGCATGAGAGTGCTGGAGAGTGGAAATGCAGAGTAACAGAATGTAAGATAGGAGATGAGCAGTTTTGATTCAGATCAGGATGCAGCACAACCACTCTAATATTTGCAATGAGACAGAGAATTGAAAAGAAGCTAGGGATGAGGAAAGAGTCTAACTTGGCATTATTAGACTTACAGAAAGCATATGACAAGGACCCAAGAAAGCTGATTTGGTCAATCCTGTGATGTTCAAAGTCCTGGAAACATTGGTAGAATTAGTGCTGACTTTCTAGGTCAGATGGGACAAATCAACAAATTTGCTGAATGTAGACAATGTGGCTTAGCAGGCAGACTCAAGATTTTTGGCAATTGTTAGGGGAAAGGAATGTAATACTGCAGGCAGACAGCATGAAACTGAGTACAGATAAGACATTTGTAATGGCAGCAAATGAGGGAGTCAGAAGAAGGAGATGAAACTCGAGATAAAAGGGGAAAATAATGGAGCAGGTTAACAGCTTAAATTATCTGGGATGGGGTGGTAGAGGAGAAGGGAAGTCTAAAAGAGGAGGTCAAAGCTAGAATCAGAGGTGCTGCAGCCTACTGGCACAGAGTGTCAGGGGTAGTGTATGACAGAAGAATGCCAAAGAAGCTGAAAAGTAAGGTGTACAAAACAATGGTTCGGCCAGTACTACTGTATAGTATAGAAACATGGGAAGTGAAGTCAGAGAAGTTGAAAAGCTAAAGGTGATGGAGATGAAGACCCTAAGATGAGTGGCAGGATGCAAACTTTGGGACAGACTAAGAAAGGAGAACATCAGAGTAGGAGCCAAAGTACCTCCAATTGCAGAAAAAGTCAAAGCGGACAGATTGCAGTGGTTCAGGCACATGTGCAGAAAAGAAGAAGACAATCTGGTTAAGAAGATGTGGGACAGAGAGGAAGAAAGCAAGAGAAAACAAGGGCATTGAGCAAAGAGTTGGATGGATTGTATGAGGGAATACCTGTGACAGTCAGGCATGACCATCAAAGAAAGTAGGAGAGTGATACTGAATCAAGTGAGATGGCAACAGATGATGCAACAATAAGACCCAATGTAGAAAAATGAGAAAAATGGAACTGATGATGATGATGATGATAAGTGAAGGAGAAACTGTCAATAATAACACCATTTCTGTAGCATGTCTAAACAGATAATGCCATTATATTTGCTATACAACTATATAATGCAAATGTAGGTCCCATATGTTTTAGCATTCTACTGGTGTCCTGTGTATGTCATAGATATTACTTGACTACTCAGTAATTACATCTTGCACACATAAATACATATATACATATTGTATAATACATATATCACTTAAAAAGACTATTAATTGTCAGACTGTGATGATTAGAATGAGTAAATTAACACTGTGCAATGAAAAACCTAAACATCATGACATCATCTGAGTCAGCAAGTAACGGTCCAGGGCTCCAGCCTGGGTAATGTTTATCATCAACACTGTAGGATCAAAAATCCTGAAGGTTTGCAGGTAATAGACATGTAATACTGATCCAGTGTAAATCTCATAGCTGACAAAATGTCCTCAGTGTAGATCAACGATATAGGGTAAGTAAAAATGAGAGTCCTTAAGCTTCAGATTGACTGTTTTTTTTTACAGCTGTGTTATCCAGTGGTCTCCACAGAGAATTCTTTGCATATATGGAAATGTCAACTTTATTGTTATGCTGAGAGCTCATTATTTGAAAATATCACTGTACATGATTTACAGCAATTGAAAAGATAGTTATTATCATGGCGTGCTGTTCACTACAGTCTGCCTCATGTGTGGAAACTACATGTATTGATTGTGAGGGTATTCATCTGTAGAACTTTTGATGTGCATTGTCAATACATATATATATATATATATATATATATATATATATATATATATATATATATGTACACATATAAATTGTGTGTGTGTGTGTGTGTGTGTGTGTGTGTGTGTGTGTGTGTGTGTGTGTGTGTGTGTATACATATTGAATTGCAGTATCTTGAGATGAGAATGTCGAAACTGCAGTTTTTCGAAAGTTCATATTAACGAATGTTACGTTGCAGAAGTTAGAGTAGTTGTGGTGCAGTCTGCTGTGTGTGGTGTGCTGTCACTTTAAGGTATAATGTGTTCTAGATTTAAACATGTCGGTCGATGTGTGGATATATACAGAGATGCAGGTAAGTTTGTAGTGTGTTAGGCTTTTGTGTATGTATGTGTTGTTTTTGCATTTTTTTTTTGGAAGTGGTAGGTGATAGTGTGTGTGTGGGTGTGGGGGTGGGGGTGTGGGTGTGTGTGTGTGGGGGGTGTTGAATGTGGTGAATTTTGTATTTGTGTAGTGTGTGTGTTTCTCTTGGGTATACATTTGGCAGTGTGCAATGGAAGCATAGGGTACATAGCAATGGGTTTGTTGTGTTATTCGTGGAAGTGTGACATCGGACTTGGTATATTTAAGTGGGGGGGTGTGAGGGATTCAGCCCGTAGAACTTCAAAAATCAGCCAGCACTACATATGAGAAGGAAAAGAGACTTTAATAAAATCCAACCACAGTCCATAGACTGGTTTCGGCCAAAAGGCCTTTATCAATGTATAACAGCAACTGCAGTTGAATAGCCCTATTTATAGGCAAATACAAAAACATAATCAAAAGCCAACCTGTCAGTATTCAAATCACAAATGATCACTTAAACCAGGTGGAAATTATCCCCCGAGTCTCACAATCCAAGCTTTTTCTTTTTTAGTTAATATATTATGCCATCCAGCCTTACAATTTCTATTACCATATATTTTATAAATTATAATAAATTGAAATTTAGCAGTAGTTTAGTTAATGATATGTCTATATAGAGCATTTGTAGAAAGCTTATTTCTCACATTACTAAGGTGTTCAGATATGCATAGCCTCATAGGTCTAGAAGTTTGACCTATATAAAATGCTGAACATGTGCAAACAGCTAGATAGACCACCCAGCCACTACTACAATTGGCAAGTATATCAATCTGAAAAATGTGAGGTGTGCTCTTACTGGTAAATTCTTTAGTTTGACTAATGTGTTTATAGAATGAACAATGACCACAGAGAAAGCAAATAACTAATTCAGTGCCATCCAATGTACCTTGAGTCATACTAGATGATTGTAAATTATGTATATAATGACTAAACTGACTACCCAAAGTTTTTTCTCTATGAAAAGAAAATTGACATCTATTGCTTAACAAATCACTAAGCTGATTGTCAGCCTATAGAATATTCCAGTGCTGTTTCACCAAATCCATAAAATAATGAGTGCTTCTGCCATAACTAGTTGTTAGTCTAATATTGTGCTCTAAGTTTCTATTGTGACTGCGGTATGTTAACAAATCACTTCTGGACAATTTTTTGACTTCCTTACTGGTTCGAAACAAATGTGCTGGAGAGTAACCACGTTGAATGAAAAGAGTTGCTAAATATTTGTCATAGTGCACAAAATCTTCATTTGTAGAGCAGGTACGATGAATCCTAATATATTGAGATTTTGGGATATTTCTGCTGATGTATTTTGGATGACAGCTGGAGGCATGTAATAGTGTATTGGAATGAAAAGGTTTTCGTTAAACAGTTGTAGTGAATGTTCCATCTGACTGTCTATGTAAAGTTACATCAGAAAGGAAATAGGCTTCATATGGAAATTGTCTATAAATTGAATGCCCCATTTATTTTCATTTAAGTATTGAACAAACTCCTGTAAGTAAGTGTCATCCGATTTCCAAACCATCCAGCATGAATCCAAAAAACATCTCCAAATATCTATTTCATTCAGAAACAGATTATGACTATTATCATAAATAATCATTTTTTCAAGATATCCTATAAACAAATCAGCATATATGGGTGCAAACTAAGTACCCATGGCTGTACCTTTAAGCTGTAAATAAAAATTTCCATTAAAATGAAAAACATTCTTGGTGAGGATGTGTAGAGTCAAACACAAAAGAAAAGTGTTAAAACCTGGACTGTATAATGGAATTTCGCCCAACCAATATTCTAAAGCTGAATGGTCAGCCCAATGAGGAATACTGGTATACAAAGATGTAACATCAACAGTGCACATCAACCACCCAGGGTCTAATTGAGTATCAGATACAATATTAAGGTACTCAGTTGTATCTTGTAATCGAGCCCTAACACCTTTCAATAAAGGTTTCAAATATGTAGTCAAATAAATGGAAAGTGGTTCTATAAGAGAGCCATTTCCAGAGACAATAGGTCTTCCCAGTGGCTTACTAGCATTTTAGGTTCATAGGTAGGTAGGTACTAGGCTATTGGCCCTAGGGCCTATACAAGCCTAGCCAAAAAGGTATCCTGGCTTTTGCCACCCAAGAAAATTATTTTCCTGTGCCCCTGTCAAGCAGAACCACAGAAGTGATCTGCGGGGTGAATTTCCTATTACCCATCTAATCATCAAGATTTTTCTTGAAGAGTGCTAATGAGGAGCTCTGTTTGACATAGATAGGTAGTCTGTTCCAGAGTATGGGAAGTCTCTGCGACAGGAATCTATCCCTACAGCATGTTCTGTTTATTGTGGTGACAAGGGTTAGGTCCCTAGAGCGTGTAGCTTGGAGGGATTAGGATTTCTTTAAGTGGAGCATGTCCAACAGCTCTGGGTTTGACATAGCTTTGTATGTTAGGCAGAGATCGCCTCTGAGTAGGTGATATGTGACAGAGTAAAGCTGGAGTTTTTTGAGTCGGTCTGCGTAAGGCATCTGTTTGAGGCCAGTAATAGTCTTTGTGAGGTATTTTGCAGCCTTTCCAGTTGTTGTAGATGTCTTGTGAGATACATACCAAAAGAGGCGTTGTACTCTATAATGGGTCTAATGAGTGATGAGTAGAGTGGAACAATGACCTCTTTTTTTCTGGATGAGAAACCTTTTGTGATGAGGTGTGCCATGTAGAAGCATTTCCTGACCACTGTGGCAATGTGTTTATCAAAGGAGACACTACTGTCCACCTGTGTCCCAAGGTCTCTTATCACACTTTTGGTGTTAAGTAGACTACCACCTATGTGGTCGTTCATGGGTACAGAGTTTTTACCAAAGGGGATGACAATGCACTTTTTGGCATTGAGCTTGAGACCATGGTTTTGACACCAAGCATCTGCCTCAGTGAGTCCCTTTTGTAGGAAGTCCACATCGTTAGGAGTTTCGATTATGGCTCCTAGTTTGCAGTCATCTGCATATTTAGTTAGCCAAAGACCTTCTGTGTTAGCCTGTACTTCAGAGAAGTAGATACCAAACAGGAGAGGACCCAGGACTGAACCCTGTGGTACTCCACTTGTCACTGGTCTGAAGTCGGATTTGGAGTCTGCTACTTTCACAGTGTGGGTTCTGTCAGTAAGCCAGTTGGCAACCCATCTTGTGACATAGGGATTTATACCTAGTTTATGAGTTTATCTATAATTCCAGAGTGGAGGATGGTGTTGAATGTCTTGGCGATATCTAGATAGGCTGTGTGAACCACCTTACCCTCATCTATGGCTTTGGTGACTATTTCAAAGAAGTCTATCAGGTTTAGGAGACATGATCTGCCTTTTATGAACCTGAACTGTGTGGGGTCCAGAGTTTGGAGATCTCCAATGTCTTTGTTTATGAGTTCCATGATGATACGTTCCATGGCCTTGCAGACCAGGCTCATCAGAATAATGGGGCGGTAGTTCCCGGGGTCTGTTGTGGCCCCCCCTTTGTGGAGTGGGATAACTGTCGCAATGTGCCATTCAATGGGCACAAAGCCTGAGGTGAGGCTATGATTGAACATGGTACTTAGGTGGGGTGCCAGTTCATTCTGTAGTTCATGTAGAAGGCAGCCTGGGATGTTGTGAGGTCCCATGGATGCTGTGTTCTTGGCTTTGGAGAGTGAGGTTTTACCTGTGCAGCCGTGATTACAGGAACTTTGCATTCTTCCGGTATAAAGATAGGCCCTTTAGAGGGTGAGAGGGGGGTAAAGTTAGCAATGAACCTATCTGCCTGGATGTTGGCAATATCAGTTGGTTCTGTATATTTAGTGTCATTGTGCTGTAACTCAGAGCAGATCTGAGTGTTGCCATTGAGATTCTTGACATAGCTATAGAATACTTTGTGGTTGCCTTTAGAATCACTGGCAATTTTGTTTTCATAACTAGCTTTGGAGGATTTTATGAAAGATCTCAGCTTCTTACTGAGGCTGACCAGGGAGTTCCTCCAATCATGGGATTTTACTCTTTTTTGCAAAAGTTTCTTTCTTCTGTTGTAGAGATTTTTGTGAATCTTCGGAAGAAGATATAGATACTGTGGCAATGGATCTTTAACTTTCAGATAAAACAATGTCTTTTCACAAATTATACCATCACTAACTGCAGATTGTAGAAATTCAGCAATCTCCACTTTAAAACTGGATGTACATCGCTGTATAAAATCTACCATCATGAACTGTCTATCATCTTCGGCTATATACATAGACCAGTCCATCACCACTGTAGTACCACCCTTATTTGCTTGAATAATTACTATATTCTTATTCTTCCTTAACCTATCTAATGCCTGTACCTCTGACATTGTTAAATTGTTAGGAAGAAACTTTCTATACATATTAGAACCAAAATGTAATTCCCTAAGAATACATTTCTGAAAAATATCTACACATTTATTCATGGGTAGAGTAAACGTTTATTTTATGGATTTTAAGTCCAGATTTAGAGAGAGCTGTGATATCACTATTATCATCATTTCTAAAGTACAATTTGAGGTTAAGTAATCTACAAAATGAATTCAAGTCATCCACAAATGTATCCTCAGACACAAAGTAACCCGGAATGAAGTTTAAACTTTTATTGAGTACTCCATGATCCACATCTGACAGTACAACAGATGAGCTATTTAGCACATTATTTGGAATTACTTCAGTTTTAGAAGAAGCAACAATGCTTCTACAGATAAATCTTGATTTGTGTTTCCTGCCCCCCTTCCTCCTTATATTATTAAAGAGACTGTGTTGGTACCATGTTCCAGACCCCCTTGTTCAAAAGAGCAAGTTTTCTTGTGAGCTGGTGATGTTTGTTGTGTTTCAGTTTCTGTGTCTGTATAGGATGAGGAATCTTGCCCAGAAGTGTCACTACTAAATTTCTTAAGGATAGATTTCTTCCTTTTTTTTGTCCTGAATGCAAGGAATCAGTTTTAGCAAACTTTTTACATGCTCAAATGGTCTCCCTTGGTTGTAATCCCTTAAATCTCTACTAAATTTATGAAATTTTCATTTTTTCACCTCTTTTTCAAATTCCAACAAATCAACACTCAGTTTTTGGAAACAACTTTTATATATTGGTTGACTTTTGAACTGTTTGGCCTCTTCACAGATCTCAGTTACTTCAGCGATATATACATCTATTTTGTGTTCATAAAAAGCATGTAATGTTCTTACAGATTGCATGGAAGTATTTTGTTGAATATCCAACCAAGCTGATAATAACATACTATCCGGTTGGCCCACCAAAGGTTTAATATGAATTCTTAGACCCCTGAGTGAAATACCCTTTTCCAAATATGCCTTAAATAGCTTTAAGTGCTAAACACAATATCAAAGAGTTTTCATGCTCTTAAAGAGCTTATCAAAAATAGATGTACATAAACCATCTGACCGAGATTCATTATTATTCACTTTATCACCATTTGCTTCAAGCCCAAATACCTGGATATCCTCCTTATCAATTGATAATCCCTTCAGAATATTTATAAGATCCATGCTAAATATCCAAATTTACACTATAATGTCTAAAGGTGATATAAATTTTAATGAAGCCAAACCCAAAATAGGGCATGGAAACCAAAGCGTGAAAAACAGTAATTATTTCTATCTGAAGTCCCGAACACTTGTAATGTATACAACCATTAAAATCAAATGAAACAAACATTCACCAGATATTAAACTGTTTGTTGTTCATTTACATGTATCTATAGGTATATAGTGACAATATGTTGATATACAATTGAAAACAATATATAATAAACAAATCAGAAAAAATCTTGGAAACAGCAATTAGTCTATACACAGCTCACTGTATCATTTGAGTGATGATATTGTCCCATTAATCAATTGATAACAGGCAAAAATATGGAATCACCAACAATCGATGTGTATGTCAAGCAAAAAATTGCTTAAAATTGGGCCCTGAATCAATAACTCGTAACTGCATTGAATGTCCACTAATAATATTTATATTTAACAAGTACAAAAAAAATATTAATTTACCAAAAAACAATGCTTGCTTGAATCACTGCATAAAACTAGGCCCAAACCTCAAGAAAATATATTGCGTATCCGTTGTAATTATACCCCATATACAAATCGACATCAAAACTGGGTCCAAAAATCCTTTTGAAACTTATGGAGCCAGTAATTAAATATAAAGCCCCAAGATAAATCAAATATAATACAAAGTTCTCTTCAACTGAAAATGTTGTTGTGTCTTTCGGCTTTTCCTGGTTAGGGGTTGTCACAGCGGAACTCCACTCCGCTAATGATTGGCAGTAGATTTTTATGTGCCGAGTTGCCAGCTCTGACGCACAACCTTCAACGAAGGTACGCCCATTCACGCATGTCTCCACACAGAAGACGCTTTAGCTGAGAATCGAACAGGACAACGTCTTACTGTGAGGCGACAATGCTACCGCAGCACCACCACATATATTCATTCACAAGTAGGAACAAAACCTGTAGAGAACGCCTTTGTAATGTCCCAGATTACTGTCGACCTGTTAGCATCAACACATGTCAATGAAATTAATTTGTTAGGCCAAACAGCTAAATAGTGTCCCGACTAGAACCTACAAAGTCCGTCTTGCCACTATAGAACTGGACAACCAAGTTCTTAAAAAATAAATAAATAAAAATAAAAAACACCTTTACACAAATCTAGTCCGTACCAATGCTCAAGTACAGAAGATATATGGCTAGAAATTTTCCTGAATGGAGAATAAATACAATAAGTTGAGAGTTGAAATGAATAAATGTGAAGCATTACTGTGAGTTCAAAATACTGTCCCAACTGAAGAGATGTGCACATATACCTCTCACACCAAATGCTAGTAGCAGAATAAAGAGAACCAGACAAACAACAGTACTTCTGCACAGACGGCAAGTGCAATGGCTCAATATACAAACTGTAGAACTTCAAAAAACAGCCAGCGCTACATATGAGAGGGGAAAAAAGACATCCAACCACAGTCCACAGACCGGTCTCAGCCAAAAGGCCTTTATCAATGTATAACAGCAACTGCAGTTGAATAGCCATATTTATACAAATACAAAAACATAATCAAAAGCCAACCTGTCAGTATTCAAATCACAAATGATCACTTAAACCAGGTGGAAATTATCCCCCCAGTCTCACAATCCAAGCCTTTTCATTTTTATTTAATATAGTATGCCATCCAGCCTTACAATTTCTATTACCATATATTTTATCAATTATAATAAATTGAAATTTAGCAGCAGTATGGTTAATGGTATGTCTATACAGAGTATTTGTAGGAAGCTTATTTCTCATATTACTAAGGTGTTCACATATGCGTAGTCTCATAGGTCTAGAAGTTTGACCTATATAAAATGCTGAACATGTGCAAACAGCTAGATAGACCACACAGTCACTACTACAATTGGCAAGTATAATAATCTGAAAAATGTGAGGTGTGTTCTTACTAGTAAATTCTTTAGTTTGACAAATGTGTTTACAGAAGAAACAATGACCACAGGGAAAGCAACCAACCAGTTTTGTGCCATCCATTGTACATGAGGATTCATCGTATCTGCTCTACAAATGAAGATTTTGTGCACTAGGACAAAGAATAACAACTAGTTTCATTAAACATGGTGACTCTCCAGCACATTTGTTTCGAACCAGTATGGAAGTCAAAAAATTGTCCAGAAGTGACAATAGAAACTTAGATCACAATATTAGACTAACAACTAGTTATGGCAGGAACACTCATTATTTTATAGATTTGGTGCAACAGCATTGGGATAATCTATTAGCTGACAATTGGCTTAGTGATTTTTTGAGCAATAGATGTCAATTTTCTTTTCATATAGGTAAAACTTTGGGTAGTCAGTTTAGTCATTATAAACATAATTTACAATCATCCATAATATGACTCTGAGTACATTGGATGGCATTAAATTGGTTGGTTGCTTTCCCTGTGGTCATTGTCAATTTTGTAAACACTGTTGACAAACTAAGGAATTTACCAGTAAGAACACACCTCACATTTTTCAGATTAATATACTTTGCCAATTGTAGTAGTGGCTGGGTGGTCTATCTAGCTGTTTGCACATGTTCAGCATTTTATATAGGTCAAACTTCTAGACCTATGAGGGTACGCATATCTGAACACCTTAGTAATGTGAGAAATAAGCTTTCTACAAATGCTCTATATAGACATATCATTAACTAAACTACTGCTAAATTTCAATTTATTATAATTTATAAAATATATGGTAATAGAAATTGTAAGGCTGGATGGCATAATATATTAAATAAAAAGGAAAAAAAAAGAATATTTTGTGAGACTCGGGGGATAATTTCCACCTGGTTTAAATGATCATTTGTGATTTGAATGCTGATAGGTTGGCTTTTGATTATGTTTTTTATTTGCCTATAAATATGGCTATTCAGCTGCAGTTGCTTACATTGATAAAGGCCTTTTGGCTGAAACCAGTCTGTGGACTGTGGTTAGACTTTATGTAGTGCTGGCTGTTTTTTGAAGTTCTACAATTTGTATATTGAGCCGTTACTTGCCATCCGTGCGGAAGTACTGTTGTTTGGGGGATTCAGCCCGCCACATGGGGGCTTAGATTACTTGGGTTTTGTTGGTGTATGTGTGTTGTGTTGGTTGGTTATGGTGTAGGGAGGAAGGTTGTGTTTTTGTTTTTGTTTGTGTGGTGTGGGATTTATTAAAAAGCAGAGCATCACATACTGGAAATTTGGTATTATGAACTTTCAGTACAGTGACATTCGTTTTTTAAATTTTTCGTTGTTGTGGTCTTTAGACATTATCATCTTGAGATAGATATGGAAATTCGATATTTCTGTATTTTGAGATTTGAAAGTGGACATATATATATATATATATATATATATATATATATATATGTGTATATGTATATTATATATATATATATATATGTGTATGTGTGTGTGTGTATGTGTGTGTGTGTGTGTGTATGTGTGTATACATATATGTATGTAGGTTTACTATGGAAATTCTAAATCAGCTTCAGTCGACCATGTAAAATATTGAACCAAAATGCTGAATTCAAAATTCTGAATAGTAAACCAAAGTGAAAATAAATACATCGACCACCATGGTTCGATGTATTCGACATAGCAGGAGGTGACGTCACTCACCTCCTACTATGGACATTAATGTACCATTGAACTCTACAACCAACGATACATTAATTCTACTATTTTGCAGGAGGGCTACACCCCCCTGCACCCCCTACACCTCTTGCACTTTAAATATGCCAACTCCGAGATCACACTTCAGTGACAAAATGGGCTAATTCCCTGTTCCTCACTGAAGTGCAACCTTCCTTCCCAATGTCAGTTCATCGCTTGTCAAATGTTCGATTGCACAAGTCATCTTGATCATTTGTGCTCAACCTATGTTGGTTCACTTATATGCCCCTTGGAAACCATGAATTTTACTTTCTGTACTTTGACTGGCTGCACTTCGTTCAAGTCATAGTAAATCTGTATGTATATGGTTACAGATTATAAGATCAAATGCTCTGCAGAGTGAATGCTTTTTTGTGATTGTGAATAAATGTGAACACTCAGAAATTGGAAAACTCTTTTGTTGGTGTCTCACCTTGTGAGATCACATTGTAGCAGTGCAGGGAATGTGCCCTTACCCTACAGTTATGTGATCTTGGAGTTGATATTTATAATTAGCAGGGTGTGAAGAGTGTACAGGAGGGCTTGCCTCCCTGCAAAAAATATTATTTTTTGTTTTTGTAGCTTTCAATAATTTTACATTCAATCTAAAATGATAGTTCATTGATGCATTCAATATTTGATGATAATATTTAGATATATGTTTGGGTGTGTGAGTATGTATGCATATAAATCTACACACATAAAAGAGTGTTACTCAAGATGGCCATTGGACATGTTATTCATGATGAATGCCTGTATGAATGACATCCAGCATTAGTAATAAAGCAGGGTTTTCCAGCAGATAACAACAGAGTGTAAATGCACATAATAAGTATGAATTAAATGTTTAAGGCACAGAAATGATCTCCATTCTCTCTATTGTTTGTAACATTTGAATTTATGGCTCCCTTTTGAAATATCAGCACTCAAACTGCTGACTACAACAATCAATAGAAATACTGAAACTACAGGAGAGGAGCAAATATCAAACATTCCTCTTCTCCTTTAAGCTTCTTTTTTGCATGTATGTATATGTGTGTGTGTGTATATATATATATATATATATATATATATATATATATATATACATATATATACATATTAGACTGCAGAAATTATATGGTATGTTTATATAGAAAAGAAAGAAAGGAGAATTGGAAGGAAAAGATTAAGATATATGAGTAAAGAGTAAGGATAGGGATTCTAGACCTATGAGGTATACACTGGTCATTATTTTAGCATATAGGGATATGAGAGTAGAGGGCAGATGGTTGAGATTGGTCGAGTGGGAACAGAAATGAAGAAGTAGAAAAAAGACTGGATAAAAAGAATGGAAGATGTGGTTAGTAGAAATGGTGAGAAAGCGGCAGAGGAATGTGAGATAAGTTATTTGGTGGTAAGACACTAGCCACAGGTCAATATTATAAGCCTTATGGATTGGAACATTAGGGGCTGATAGAAGAGTAGGTGGGAGGTTCCCAGTGTCTGAAGACATTGGAGGATGATATAATTCATTAGAAGGAGTTTGTTTGTTATATTGTGCATTCCCAAATGCAATATGTAAAGAATGCATGATGGAGTTTGAGGTAAAGAGGTACTGGACAAAGAAGGTTGTTGACAAATCTTCCTAGCTGCACATGTCTGAGAATAGATTCAATTTATAGAGAGCTGGAGGAAGAAACAAAGAAGAAGTTTTTGGGAAGTTAAGGTCTACATGGACTAAAAACTGACCCTTTGGGGAGAGTACTTTGCTTGGGAAGGGGTGTTAGATACAGTACCAAACTTGAAGAATGTTGGTCTAGTGTATGATCTGCAGTTCAAGCTGTTGGAAAGATTGTACAGAATACTCTAGAGAATCAAGGTAGTGGCTTGGTGGAACACACCACATAGCAAGAGGTGAGGAAAGCATAAACAGGCAATCTGTACATGTGGTGATGTAATTTTCAGCCAGTCTGAAGGGAGTTAATAGAGTAAAATATATGGAAAAGTGGTAGAAGATATTGCACATTCTGTCTGTTCAGGGTAGCAGAAATGATGAGGGAGTGGATATTGTAGGAAAGATTACAATTTCAGATGATGCAAATCTAACGGGTGGATTATTGTACATTGTTGAAAGGCAGATGCCTTGCTGAGTGAGAAGAATGAAATATCAACATGGATGAGGATGACCAAGAGAGCGATAGTAATGCCTGTGGAGCAAGAAGGCAGTGATCAGAGAGGTGGTTATCAACATCTGCAAAAGATGGCAGTGGGAAGGAATACTTGGTATCCTCACTTTATGTCACTGAGAATCTGGGTATGTGTTCAAGGGGGATTTCTTCAGGATGCAAATGGGGATCCTTTATAATGTTAAATATGATTGTCCTGAAAGGGGTTCAGGGGTTCAGGGTGAAATAAAAACTGCTTGAAAATATGGTTTTATTGGTGAGACTAATGTTTTTAGTTGGTAAACAGACCAAGATGAGCGAAATTGCAATTTGAATTATAAATGGGAAGATTATATGTTGAAAGGACCAATGTCATCTGCTGCTGTGTCTTGAAGAGAGGGTGGCAATCATAAGAAGTAGTACATTTTGGAAAACATTTTGTTTGCAATTAGTTGATGTATTTGCTGTAGAGGTTTTCATTTTATGTTCATTTGTCATACTGAATGGCGATAGAAGAGGATCTTCCGTATGCAATGTCTCAGTCTGAATGGCTGAAAAGATGATTTCTGATTCATACAATGAAATGGAAGCTCTGGAATTCATGTAAGTTTTGTATAAAGCCTACATGATTACATCACATCAGTACGATGAGCATCAGTGCTCATTGAACCTGCATGCTGCTCATTTCATGGCTAGCAGCAATGTTGGTAACCATGAAATGGTGATGGGAAGCAGGATCACTAAAGTGTGAACAAAACTCCTGCCGTTAGGCAAACATATTATGCAAGCAAGGATAGGCAAGTGGATTATAAGAAGTTAGATGAAGGGAACGTGAAATTGGGAGAATGTACACAGAATACAATGTTAATAGTGCAGAGATAAGTATGAGGGAAGGGTAAATGGAAAAAATGTGCTCAGTTAATGCATTCGTACGTGATGACGTCACAAAGAAACATTTTCAGCAGAAAGACATCCCTACTTATGCTAATAATAAATAATCTTGTTTCCAATTGTTTACCTGTGTACATAACTAAAAATGGACATGCTAAAAATGTGTGTGAGAAGAACACAATGCAACATTGTAAGAAAATGATTGAATGTGATATTAACTTATATAACATGCTGAGTGGGGATAACAGCAACGCCACTGGATAAATTAGGGGCTATTCACATACACTGTAGTTATTGAATATGACAGTTATATGCTTGGAATTTATGTGTGATAACAGACTGCAGTGCTGCATCCTCCACTCCATCCTGCAGGACATGACCTATATAGCTGTTGTGTCATGCAGAACAGAAAGGGACATATTTTTACATTTGTTACTGTACAACTATAGATAAGGGGGTATATTACCTTGACTCATTCATTAGACAAGCATGTGTTTTATATTCATGTCAATGATAAACAGTAATAATATAACACTCAAACTATACAAGTGACAAATGACAACACAGATTTGATGACACTGCAGTACTTCAAGCTCTCTATTTGTAAATAGACTGCATCTACTACATGATTACATTGGGTATGCTCACAAGGCATTGCAGTGAGCACTATCATAACAGCAGCTAAACAACATAAACACACAAGACTAGCCACATGCCCAATCACACTTTATGATGATCTGGCATCATGCCATGCAGAAAGACATTTTATGTAAGTACTCATGTCCTATATAGCTGTACAATGTGAAGGAAACAATTACAGTAATACATACATGTTTGGAGGAAGACTTGCAATACAGTGCATTCTTATTTGGAAATTAAGTAATGCCAGTGAACAATCAATGACATACTCAACGTTTGCATCTTGCCAGACTCAAACACATGACAGGACAGATATCAGGAAAAATGCATATCGACCTGTGACACCACAGAACTAGGCATGCTGTGTGTATCATGATGGACACACTTGGAGGGCTTACAGAACTTTTCTATTGTAACGGGTATGGATCCTCTACCATGGGGGGTGATGCCTTGTTGTCTCTGGCTATGCTATAAATACTTTGTTTGCCTAAGCCACTGCTGCCTGACATGGTTATCTGACAGACAGATGTTACCAGAAGCAACCCCCTGCCTATCATACTACACATTCTACAGAGCTGTGTACTGAATGTATAGCAATGGATTTTATCACAAATAAATTAAATTAATATACAAAGTAATAAAGGACATTTGAGGATAATCTGTACAATATGATTTTGTCAGAATGATGAAAAGGAGGTGGCTATGTTATTTTGCACACAACTGTGAGCAGTGCAATATCTATGCCTCTCACCCAAGGAAGCTGTTCCTGTTGTTTTGTACAGCACATTGTCCCAGATTTGAGCCATGCTCTGTGCAGATATGCTATACATGCCATTATTCAATGCATGTGCTGCAGGACCACTCACACCATGACATTCACAGAACAACTGTTTCACTAGCAGGATATTACAAACTGACTATATATTTCTTTTTCCAAAGTACACATTGAGAATAATAACTTCAGGTAGTGTTATATACATATAATTTCAATAAATTCATAAAATTTTGCACTTTGATGGAAATGAACAGCAAGGTTTGCAAGTCCACTGACTACCTACATGTGCATGAATCATGTGTCACAGTGGAAATTTTAACAAAACTGTGAGAATCCAGCTATGTGAAGTCATTATAATCACATGATTACATTGCAATTTTTATGAGATAAAAGGGCTGAGGGTAGTCTCTCCCACTGTAATTGTGCATATTATGACACTTGTGGGTGTCATTCATGCATCACAGCATTAGGACACACAATGCTTTAGTTAATCAATGTGAGTTTTGAACACCTGACTGAGTGATGACAAAAGCTACATGATACTGAGAAGAATGACCATGCCACGGTGAAAATGGTGCCACAGTTGTGAGGTATTGTGTTTTTGAAGCTCTTGCATCATGTTACTGCTGCAAGGGATATGTGCACCTGCAATTTTTTTAAAAGACTGTTGCTATATGTGTCTTTGTCACACAACATTGCCTGCTGCTAGGTATAACCAAACATATGTGATGTGTAATGCAGTTGTCACTATGAGGTGAAAAAGGCAATCATGCACAATGTGTAGATAATCATAGATTCAAACATATGTCTTAATAAACTAACAACATACAGAACATTGTCTCATGTCCTCACATCACAGGAAAATAAATATTTCTCATGGGAAAGCCAAATGTCATCTCATGGCAATTATTTATTTTTTTATTTTTATTTATTTATTTAACATTTGTTGACCGGGAATGTCCGACTAGGTTCCACAGAGCCTGTTTTCAGCGGAGGCCTGGGGAGAAATGCTCCAGATCCAGAATTATTATGCAATAAAACATTTAAGGGTAAAAAATGAACATAAAATGTAAAATTAGCATAATAAAGTGTAAAAAAAATTCCATAAAAATGGAATTCCCAGTAATACATGTACACAGCGGATAGTTGGTTGACAACATTGTTACCTACCTGCACATTCACAGACATACTGACACAAGTCAGTATAAGGACTAGTGGCTGGATGTGAACAGACTACCTAAAATCACAAGGTAAAGAACACTGCCTGAATTGCATGCACCACATGAGATGTTGCTTTGCAATTGTGATACTGTGTATTTGAATGGATAACATCTTCTTTCATATGTTGATGTTCTTATAAAAATGCATGAATGTGGATGAAATGCACAGTACAACTACACAGATACACACATTAGAAGCCTTTTTTACATTACATGACAGACAAACACACAGGAATAGTAGTCAGTCATTGCTGGATTAAAACCTTGTCCTTCTGTACTTATGTAGTCTAGAAAGCATGGTATCAATAGCCAGCACCACAGTCTAACTCATAGGATAGTTGAGATGTTTATTTTTGATAGCATGATATAAGCATTGTGTTCCCAAAACTGGTTATTGTCTGGGAGTAATACACATTTATAGGGTAGTCTTCTGCCAGTGAAAACACATCTCCTAACTGGAAGTTTCTAATTACACAATCTATAGAACATAGAATTTGATGCAAGCTCCCCAGGTGAAGTTTGAGATGGAAGAGTACAGAGGGCAGTTTTGACATGATGGCCTCAACAGTGTGATGCAGAGAAGATATTGGTTGTAAAAGTGGGATAAAGAGATGGGGACATCCTCTCCCATGTGAAAATCTTCCCTTCAGGGAAGTTGATGTAGAACATCTGTTCAGGAAGCTAAATATGCCTGACATTAAAGTCAGAAACACAAGATCCTCACTGTGAGATATGAATCTCCTACCAACCTATTTATGCAATCTAGAAAACATAGTATTAGCTGCAAGCACCACAGGGCAAGTCTGACTCTTAGTAGGAGAGAGTGCACTTTTGACATGATGACATCATCACTGTGACACAGCGAAGACGTTTGTAGTAAATGCAGGATAAAGGGAAGGTGGAATTCTCAGCCAGAGTAATCTTTTACAATGACACAAAGTCGATATAGTGCATCTGTTCAGAAACTATACACACCTGATATTGCAGCCATACACACAAGTTCACCACTGTGAAATTTGAATCTCCTAACTGTCTAGTTTACAGATTTTAAAAAACACTGCATTAGCTGCAAGCACCATAGGAAAAGTCTTATTCTTAAGGGGACAGAGTGCATTTTTGACATGAGGACTTCATCAGTGCATGGCAGACAAAATGTTTGTGGTAAAACTGGCATAAGAGGATGGTGGAATACTCACCCAGGTTAAATTTTCTCATGACTGGAAGCTGATAACAGCACATCTGTTTAGGATGGGCCTGATATCGCAAGCATGCAAACAAGTTCCCCAAATGGAGAATTGAGCCTCCTACCTATCTAGCTATGGATCTACTTGGGAATCCTTATGACTATGTGATCGACAGTCATATACCTGAGACGGAAATAATGAAACACGAAAAACCTGAACATCAACATTTTCCCTGGGTGAGAAAACACTTGCCCAAATGTAAACGAAACTCACATCGAAGTAAGTAAAACCCACCTAGGTAGAGGAGCTACACACCCTCCCCACACCATGCACACACCTCTAACTATATATACCAACTCCGGATCACACTACCTTGAAGAAAAGGCCATGTTGGGCAATTGTTTACTTACCCTGGGAAAAAGCTGACCTTCAGGTTTTTCAAGTTTCACTATTTTCATTGCTTGTATATGACCCTCGATCAGATGGGTGTTGGGATTTCAAAGTAGATCCCTAGCTACACAATTCAGAGAACACTGTTATAATTGGAAGTGCTGCAAGAAAAGTCTGACTTTAACTTTTGCCCTCCTCTACTTGAATCATTATAACCTAACTTTCTCTCCTGCACTTCAGTCAATACATCCCTTTTCATCCCCTCTTAAGCAATAGCATCTTTGTATGTCTCGAAGAATTCATAAACCTATACAATGCTAAAATCTCCCTTCCTACATACTTTTATACCTTACTTCTTTATGTATATTGAACTTTGTGCAAACTTTTCTTTACTGGAATGTAAGAACACTAAACTTCTTTACAACAATGTTTTCCCTTCTGTGGTATCAATCCATTTACCTCCTGCAAGATGTTATAGCTAAAATAACTGTATAGACTTATAAATGTTGATGTAAATACTTTGCATATCTAAACAATCCTACCTTGGCTTGCGATTTACTGTGGAGATGACTGGTAAGAGAAGTTTTATTTGGATTTATATTTTATTTGTTATCAGTGTTTTTCACTGTTTGTGGGTAGGAAGGGATAGCTTGTTAATAAGATTTACTTTGATTCATATTTTGTTGTTTTACCTTTGATTTCACTGTTGGTTGTTAGAAAGGGAGAAGATTTAGACAGGCAAGCTCTAGCCACACCAAGGGGCCTAGACAGCTATAAATTCACACAAACTACAAAGGAGGAAAATGTTGAGCACATCTAAACAATCCTACCTTAGTTAGTGATTTACTGATCTTTACTGTTAAAAAGATGTGTGACTGCAAGCGATAGTGAGCAGAAGCTACTGCACAAAGTAAAGGAATTACAGCTTTTGTCTGGCTTGCAGAACATGTGCAGTCAGGACAACTTTACTTTACTTACTTTAGTATTTATTTGTATATTGCTTGTGTGATTTTTTTTTGTCATAGACGTTGATTTAAGTTATCGTTGCATTATGTGGTCACTGATTTTGATTATTCTTTTCTTCTACAATATTTTATTCATTTGAAGCTGAATATGGATTCCTTAAGTGAGTATGCAATTAATGATTTGCTAATTCACAAATATCTTGTACAGTGTAATAAATGCTATGAATATTTAAAGGTAACAGCTGATAACACTGGTAATCTGCATTCCTCATGTCAAAAGGTGGATGATTTGCTTACCATTGTTAAAAGTTACTCTAGACTTGATGATGATCGCACTTGTTCAAGTGGCATGGCTTAGAGAACTGTTGTATCATATAGTAATGACTGGACTAGTGAGATAAATAAGGTTAGGTAAAGCACAAATAGAACACATTTAGGAAATGATGCCTCTGTTTGCAAAGATCATTCATCCCCTATGAAACAAGATAATGCCCCTGACAACTTTGGAATTCTGGATGCAAATATTCAGCAATCTAAGGATCTTGTTTGTTTTGAAGGAAAATAAGGAACCGACAGCCTTCTTAGATAGTATAGCTTGTACTGGTGTTAGGACGTATTTTTCACAAATCACCTATAGAAAGGATAATCAGGTCACCATGGTTAAAATGATTTTTTTGGTAAATTCAAGCCTAGTTTTGGGCACACATGTTCAGATAGGATGGTATGTATTTGGCAAGATTATGGAAGATAATTTTTGCAGCAGATATTTTGCAATATTTGACAAACACTAGGCAGGATTCTTGCCAGGTCGAAAATTTAACAGTTCACAGATAGCAACATTTGATGCTAGGAGCATTAATAATAAAGTTTTTTTTATTGGAAAATTTGCTATGTTCCCAGAAGATTGATGTTGTTATTGTTCGTGAAATATGTTAAAGAACAATGACTGGAAACCAGTTCTGTTGGGGTATAAATGTTTTTACTGTAACAGACATTCTAACAAAAAATCAGGTGGAGGTGTTATGATAGGGATTAAAGATAGTTATGAGACCTGTGATTATTACATGTTCAGTGATAACACCAATACTATAGACTGTACTACTGTGACAATAAACACAACCTAGGAATATATAACAATAGTTGGAGTGTATAGACCATCAAAGTCAAGTGCAGATGACCTAGAGGAATTCATACATTTCTTGTATGAAACACAGGAGGTAAGAATATTCTTAATTGGGGACATACATTTACCAGAAACAGACTAGAATAATATTAACTCAACAACTTTAGTAAAGTAATTACTCACAGAGTATATTCAGGAACATCGTTTGCTTCAGATTGTAAAAAAAAAAAAAAAAAAAAAAAACTATTAGGGGACAGAACATACTACACATTGTTTAAGTTCCCAAAGAAATTACTGTAACTTCAAGTCAGGCTTTACCATTGTTGCTGTGCAGTGATTATGGGGTTATAAAGGTTAATTTGTTGCTAGATAATTCTGCCAAACTGAAATCTAAACCAGTGCACAGAAGATTAATTACAGATTATATGTAAGCAAAAACATCACTATGTAAAAGTAACTGGAGTGAGGTGTTCAGTGGAAAAACTGCAGGTGGACTGTAGAAAGTTTAGAAAGAGAAATTGTTTGAATACAAAAAAATAAAAAAAAAATGTTTAACATCAGGATCTAGGCATACAACATCAGGGGGATATATTTCCATAAGAACAAGATGTCTGATTGAGGTGAGAGACAAAAAATACAAGAAATGGAAGAGATATTGAACTACAACTTTGAAAACTGAAATAAACAAGCTATACAAGCAGATTAAACATAGTGTGAGACAAGATCAAGAAAAAATTGAAGAAAATTTATATAAATATATTGAGCATAATAGGAAACCTTTTAATAGATACATAAGATGTGGGAGGAGTTAAGACATACAAATTGCTATACTGTGTGCAGATTCTAAAATTTATTCTCAGACACAACAGGTTGTAGATATATTTACAAAGTCTTATGCAAAACAGTTTGGCTTCACAAAAGGAGAGATAAATTGTCCTAGTGACATCCAGGTGACGTCAGACACTGGAATCAAATTATATTATATTGAAAAAGAACTCTGCAAACTAGATCCAAACAAAGCACAAGGAGGAGACGGAATTAGTAACAATGACCTGAGAACACTTATTTATTTATTTTATTTATTCAACATTTGTTTACCAGGATAATCCTGCTTCACAACTGGTGTCCGTTTTCAGTGGTCTCCTGGAGAGAAAAGCTGCAGACATTATAGAATGTGAAGCAATGGCACCAGTTAGTTTCAAAAGTATAATATAGTATAAAAATGAAAAAAAAAATTGTTACAAGGTAGATTAGTCGAGTAGTTATAAATTGAGAGAATATATCAGCATATTAGGAAACATATACACATATATATATATATATATATAGAGAGAGAGAGAGAGAGAGAGAGTAGATGAAATGTATACAGAAAACTTAGTGTAGTTAGAAGGCAATATTACAATGCACTTCAACAAGAACTTACAGTAGTATTTTATCTTTTATTTACTAGGTCATATAAATATGAGGAAATACCTCAAGATTGGAGACATGCACTTATTAAACCTGTCTTTAAGGGAAAGGGGAGGAGGACAAACCCAGAGTCATATAGAACCTTAAATCTACTTTCATGTTGTGGAAAAATAATGGAGAAGGTAATATTGGATAAGTTATTGTCAGAACTGGATAGGTTGGGACTTAAAACCATATATCAGCATGCATATGTTGAGAAAAGATCTATTACCACCTGTAACATGATGTTCTATAATAATATAATAACAGCTATGAATGAAAAATTGTGCTGTGATATAATTTATATAGATTTAACTTCAGCATTTGAGAGGGTCATATACATAACACTGGTCAATAAACTAGGTATTGATGTACTCTTGATAAGATGGATAGCTGCATAGCTTACAAATAGGCCATGGCAAGTATCATACAACAACTGGACAGGTGAAATCCTTGGTTACAGTCAGGGTGTCCCACAGGGCTCTGTCCTAGGCCCTTACTTATTTAGATTGTATCTTTCAGACCTTACTTTTTCATCTGAGGTGTTCTCTACAGTCTATATGCTGATGACCTGAAATTGGGTAGACTGATTACAAGTGTTACATATAAGACATGTCTACAAAATAACTTGACTTAATAGACCATTTGGGCACAGGAGAATAATATTCTGATAAATACATCAAAAACTAAGCATATGAGATTTGGGAGACATAAACTGAAAGGTGAATATTTAATACAGCACACAGTGATTGAAACTGTAGACTCATTTAAGGACCTGGGTATATGGGTAGATCCAGGTATGAGTTTTTCTAATCATATCAACCAATTAGTTAATGATAGTTATAGAACTAAAGGTTGTATACAAAGATTTATAAAGTCTAGAGAATCAAAAATGAAGTAATTGTTTGTTAGTTACATTAGACCCAAACTTGAGTATGGAGTATGGAATAACAGTATTTGAAAAGTCTCTTTTCAAAGAAAAAAAAATCATGTCCTTGAGTGAATCCTATATGCAAATATAATACTATTAGTCTGGGAATTAAGATATGTATTCCACAAAGAATTTTGGAACAACATCCAGTTATATTGCAGGTTTTTGGATGACATATTTATTTTGTGGAAGGGAAAAGTGGAAGATATACCTGGCTTTATTAACCAGCTGGAACAAAACTACTTCATTTTTGGAATTTACTTATAGCTACAACACTAGAGGTATATATTACTTGGACACGGCAATTAACCGTACACCTTCAGGTTTCAAATCTAATATATTTTGTAAGAGTACTTTTTGTAATTCTTATCTTTATTATATGAGCAACCATCCACTTTCACAGAAAAAGAGCTTTGTCAAAGGACAGGCTATAAGAATTACACGCATGACTTCAGAATTGAGTGGTGAGGTAGGAATTTTTCACATTAAGAGATCTGTTTTTAGAAAGGGGATACCCCAAACAGATGGTGGAACAAATTATTGAGGACATTTACACAGGATGGGGAAAAAATATAAGCCCCTGTTAGGAAACCACCCATTAACTAATATAGCCCCCACATATCCTGGTGAAACAAAGATTTATGAGCATGCATGTATAGTGCAATACAGTCCTATAGCATATGAAGTGAAAAACATATTAAAAAAGAACTGGAGTATATTTAGGGTAAATAATGATGTGTTAACTGCAGTGGGATATAAACCAGTTTTTATCAGCAAGGTGGGCATGAATATCAAACATCTTATGGAAAACAAGCTGAATTTACCGATAGAAGGTGGTTGTGGTACAACACCTTGTGGAAGGTGCTCCCAATGTACTAATATTTTCAAAGCACCTCAAACCCATCTAGCTAATAAGATGGCATCTAAGGTTATATTCAAGAAAGGAACTTTTTACCACCACAGTAGTGTACCTTGCTCTATGCGCTACATGCAGCGGATTCTATGTTGGGAAAATGGAGAGGGCATTGAAAAGCAAAATCTATGAGCACATATATGCTGCTAAAAACAAGAAGAATACAAGTGCATTATATAGGCATTCCCTCACTTGTTCTAATTTAAAACATTTTAAATTTGGTATTTTGTATACTATGGATATAGATTTGGGGGGGGGGGGTGACTGGAAGAATTTATTAAGTAAAAAAGAGTTGGTTTGGCAACTCAGGCTAGTAGATAATTTTCCACCAGGTATAAATGATTCCATGACAATACTTCCAACCCTGAAAGAAAAATCTATGAAACTTTAAGTATTTTAACATTTTTACATGCATTACTGTGGTTGCATTTTTAAATATATGCTGAAGGCATTAAATATATAACAGTGTTTTATTTGTAAAAAGCTAAGTTGGCTTGAATATTAACATCCTGGGTATTTAATATTGCTCATGTGACCATTTTACATGTGACTTTTTTGACAATACCATTGGCTCAATTTTATCTATTATGTAACATGTACTGGTATAAAAATGGTTCTTGAATCAGTATGCATTATTCTGATCAAGTCTTCTATGTGAAAGATAAATGCGCTTAATCTTGGTGTGTACTGGTCTGCAATAAACAGAGTTCATCTACAGGCTTGTTTGGTGCATTTTCCATTTAGTAACATACAATCTGTTTGTAACGTTATTAAATGTAATTGGCCCATACTGAAATCTGATGAAAAAAACAAGGTAATTGTTGGAAATTAACCTAGATTCATTTTCAGGACTTAATAAGTCTTACTCGGAGGCTGCAGTTGAACGGTTTGACGTCAGCGTGCCATGAATATTCATGAGGGCACACTGACTCAACCGTAACTCTTACACGGACTGAGTAGGAAAGCGGGGGCGTGTCCGACTGCCGAGCAGTCTAAATGTGCACGCCCCTGCAAGGTTTTAAAAAGCATAATGTCAACACACAAGAGCGAGTTTGCTCAAATGTACTTGCACCCAACACCACACTCCCTGACACTGTAAACGCCCATCACACTTATATAAAGTAAATAATTATAATTTTTTAATTTTAAATCCACAATATAGCTACCCGTATTTGTGCGTGTATGCGCGGGTGTGCCCATTGCTTAGCTACAGTTAGCAAGTCTGACATGGAAGAGCATAAGAAAGACTATTTATTGCGCGGGTGTGCCCATTGCTTAGCTACAGTTAGCAAGTCTGACATGGAAGAGCATAAGAAAGACTACTTAGGCAAACCACATGCAATAGCGTAATGGTAGAGCGTTTGCACAAAGAAGAGGCATTCACAGTTCGAGTCCCACCACTCCCTTTTGTATTTATTTTTTAAATCAGTATACGGAATAATACCTAACATATATGTTTAAACATAACTAAAAAGCAGTGAAATGGCCAATGTATCAGTGAATAAAATAAATATTTTAAAGGATCCCAATAAAAATTGCCTGCAGTTAAGCAGTGCTTCATCCAGCACAGTATAGTTGTCCCTGGGTAACTCACGCTTTACCCAGTGCAAAATAGTTGCCCATAGCTAAATAGCACTTTAGCCAATGCAAATTAGTTGCCCATAGCTAAATAGTACTTTTGCCAACACAAAATAGTTGCCCATAGCTAAATAGTGCTTTAACCAGCGCAATCAGTTTGCATGGAGGTGCGCGCCACGCCAACCAGGGCACCGTAGGGCACCGGGGAGCAACGTAGAGCTAAGTTGCTTAAATGCAGCCACACCCACTAGCCTGTCTAGACAGTATTAAAATAAAAGAATGACAAGGTTCGAACCCAGGACCCTGTGCATCATAATCAAAGTACAGAACCATTAAGCCATGACAATATAGGAGAAGCAGCCACTATTAACATTCATATACTTACAAATGGTAGTTTAACCATTACTAAGCAGGTCTGCAGTCAGCTGAGAATTTTACAAAACGGCCAATCACAAAAAAGTGCGGGAAATGCGGCATATTTAAGCCCCATAGGCAGGAATACTCACCATAACTGATTGTAGCACACATTTGCAGTCAGAATGGCAGGTGTAGGAGAAGGTTCACGCTTCCGAGCACAACGTTGGGGCATTGAGGAGTCCAAATACATGGTTTGGCTCCTTGTCCACCATCACGAGTCAAGACTCCTGCAGGGCCAGTTCCAAGGGATGGAGTAGAAGGCAGAGGCCTGGAACCGGTTTGCTCTTGACCTCACCAGTGCCACAGGCGTTCCCCGGACTGGTGAGCAGGTCCGTCACCACCATGCAGACCTGAAGAGATGAAAGCAGGACAGCCTGAACCAGTGGATACAGGAGGCCCGTGGGATGCAGGATGCCCCACAACTGAGTATGTAGCCATGGAATGCAGTATGTAAGAATTGATAATGGAGTATGTATAACAGATAGGTATGTTTCAATATCCCTTCATTTACTTTACAGCTGCAGGTGACTGTGTTACGAATCAGCAAGCCTATGCTGATAGGCTGCTAAGGTTGTGCCACCAGGCAGGTTACTGATTATTCTGCATGTATTGTTATATCAAATATTTTTTGACAGCATGAAAGAATGTGTTGTAGTCCAATAAAACAGCCATACAATTGCCTGAATAAGTCCTCTGCATGTACTGCCAGATAAAAATGTCAGAGAGGCAGAAAAAGAGTGTAGTAACCCATTAAGAAATGTTACATATGTCTTGAATAATATCTCTACAGGCACTTTCATATAACATAAGTGAGTGAGCCTGAAAAAAAGATTGTTCTAACCTATTAATAAAGGTATAACATGTCTTGAACATGTCTGCCATAAACACAGTTAAAACAAATAAAGGAGTGAGCCTGTGAAAAAGTGTGCAATGTCATTAATAAAGGTTTAAAACCTAGAGTGTGTCTGTGTCACAGAGTCTGAAATGTTGTAGTACCCTCGCATTATACAAACAGTATTGTTTGAAAATGTGCTGTCAACCCAGAGTTATGCAGTCCCATATAAAGTGGGTGATGGAAGTGCTAGTAGCTGTGAAACATATATACAGTCCACAATAGTCAGTTACTGGCTGGCATGAATAAGTAAACCTGGCACACATGTAGCATGTAATTATTCACCAGAAATGTGAGTGTGTGTTAAGAAATGCAGGGTTCTGTACAAATCGAAGTGAAAATGTCATGTGAAAACATCACAGATATGTAGATAAAGAAATATAAATGCAAACAAGAAATATGTAGCAGTAACATCTGCATCCTGGACAGTTATTATGTCAGATATAGGTCAGGCATATATTGAACTAGCCAAACCCATGACACAACCTAATGTATGGTGGCAAGTGTAATAATACAGGTAGGGGATATAGACTTGCAGTCACTGGGAATGTAGTGTAGACTAAAAGGTCATTATAAGATGTTAACCGAGTTTTTTTTTCTACACCCTACCATATGTGCATAAACCACACAATTCCATACCTCAATGGGTAGCTGTAACCTTAAATATTTGTTGGGACATATGTCCTATTGTTTCATAAATATTTGCATTGATGTTGATGCATGTGCCCTGTTCAAACACCACGTTCATGGTGGCCTGTTGCTACCAAACATCTCTGCATGCTGTTGGAATATCCACTGTCGTTCAATATATGCATGTGTTATGCTCGCTTTTCAACTGTTGGAACCTTGGTGTGTTGGGTTAATGGGAATATTACTGCATGCTGTTACAACTAATCTGGAATGCTGTGGTTTATGTTGTAATTAAACACATCTAATCACAGAATGCATGGAAAGGCCGGTCCCAGCGGACCCACCTGTCCCTCCTCAGTTGGCGAGTGCACCTGGCACCAGCAGCTCCGGTGCCCAGCCCAGGCTCACCTCCTCCATTGGTCCTGTGCCACCTTTGGGTGGAAGCACTGCAGGGGATGGGGCTCATCCCCCCCATGCAAGTGTGGGCGAAGAAGGGCCACCTGTCAGCCTTCGAAGGGTCCGGGCTGTGGTGCGTAGGGAGATCCAGCATTCAGTCGCTGATCTCCTATGCCAGCTTGAGCCGAGAGTGGCTCGTCTCTCGGGTGAGCCTGCTCATCCTACTCAGCCCCCAGCACAGCCACCCTCGGGACTGTGAAGGTGCAGTGATGACTGCCCATGGGTGGGGATCTCAGTCCCACTGTTACCATCTGTGGGCTCATGGGCTTGCGGTTTCCAAACAACCTTCCCCGTCAATTGTGTTCACCCACCCCATGTGTCAAACTCCGTCCCTGTATGCGTCTTGTTTGTCTTGTCTGTTTACCTCCCCAATCTACCTCCCCAAATATACCTACATCCTCTACCTCACATTCCACTCTCACCTGAAAAAAAAATAAAAAAAGGGCAATCTGTTCCCACAAAAAAATTTTGCCCCATACATAGCTGCCCAATTCGCACACATGTCCGCTGGACATGTAAACTGATAATTCTAATTGGCAGTACAACATATTTTGTTGTCCTCACCCCTCTCTCAGGGGTGGAAGGTTTCAAATTTCACACCAAATGTCATACATATGCACAGCTGTTGCTGGTAAAGAAATGGGCAGCTATGGACCTTCCCTACACCCATCCTGCACATCCCGAGCTGGTTTCCCTACTGTCTTTCCCTCTTTGTGCCCCCTTTTTCACCACTTTCCTATCTCCCCATTTTCTTTTCTTTAAAAGAAATTAGCGCAGGGGTTAGCGGGAGTAAGCACTTTTAAGCAGTAGTTAGCAGGGGGTGCACGAGTGTGAGCTTGTGTGCGCTTAGCTTAGAATTGCTAAGCGTCACGCAAACCCACACAAACCCGCTTACAACTGCTTAAAAGTGCCTTAGTCACTTTGTATGAAAGCAGAAAAATAAAATACCCTTATCAGTCTCGAACCCGGGACCTTGGACTTACCAGTCAGCATAAAGTACCACTACACCACAGCAGATATACCATAACTTAGTGCTGAAAGCAATATATCATGCATTACCATGAGTGAATGTAAAGGGAAAATAGGAATGGCATAACACAAATCTTGTTCTGTGGGCCTTAACCAGCAGGTGTTGTGGAATTGCATGACATGACTGTGAAAAGAGAATCAGCCATGCTAGTAGGGAATAAGGTCACAGTAGCACCTTACAAACCCCACACAGTATCAGAGCAGGATAAACACTGGCATATTTGCATAGGTCACAGGCCAGACCTCCCAACAGTGACTACTCTACAGTGATGACCCTGATTTGTAAACAAATGTTAGCTGTGCCCCTCTGACTCCCTGTGAAATGTACTAACAGTAGGCAGAAAGGTGTGGAATCTCACTTAATGACAAATGTCAATAAGTGAGAGTAGACACTGCTTGCACGTCAAAAAAGGTGTAGTAATACATATGCTCTGAATCCCCCAAAGTCTGAACTGCAAAATGTCTGACATATATCACAGGTGTATCCCAGTTATATGTACCTTTCCCTGAGGCTGTTCAAATATATATGTGAGAGTATCTGAGGCCTGGAAGAGTCAGAAACACACAGGCATATCAGCTTGTCTGCTGTTACACACTCTGCAAATAGCTGTAGAATAAACCCCACAAGCATGCCTTTATGTAGAAGTACAACACAGAAATATCAAAGGATGTAGCCATGTACTGCTAGCAACCACCTGTGACAATGCCATTGTTCAGGTGCTGAAAAGACTGCTGTGGTGCACAGTCAGAGAATACTAGTCTGACCTCTGTCTACAGTCTGGATATGTCCACAGGTGGGAGCTACTCAGACAGACTACTAGCCTTCATAAACTTATAGGTACACAGCAACTCTGCATGTTCAGTAAGATAAACATCACACGATAATAAATAATGCACTCTGCACTTCTGCACCCCTACCCAAAGGTACTATATACCCATGTAGGCAGGCACAACCAAGGGTGTAGGTAGGCATACACAGTAGTGAAATATGTCCAGTTGTCCTGAACAGACTGTACTAATGTCAACACAAACAAACCACAAAATGTTCAGAAGTGAGTAACGTACTAATGACAGTGTAGCAGTTCACAAACAATGCATGTGCCTGATATCCATAATTGGTAGTACAACATACTTAGTTGTCCTCACCCCTCTCTCAGGGATGGAAGGTTTCAAATATCCCTCCTAATGTATTGCATATACACAGCTGTTGCTGGTAAAGAAATGGGCAGCTATGGACCCTCTCCACACCCATCCTGTACATCCCAAGCTGGTTTCCCTACTGTCTTCCCCTCTTTGTGCACCCTTTATCACCACATTCCTATCTCCCCATTTACTTTTCTGTCAAAGAAATGAGCGCAGGGGTTAGCGGGAGTGAGCACTTGTAAACAGCAGTAAGCGGGTTTGCACCAGTGTGCGCATGTGTGCGCTTAGCTTAGCATTGCTAAGATATGATAAGCTAAGCCAAGCTTGGCTTAGTATTGCTAAAATAAAATAAGCTAAGGTAAGCTTAGCTTAGCATCGCTAAGCGTTGTGCAAACGCATGCAAACCCGCTTACAACTGCTTAAAAGTGCCTTATTCACTCTGCATGACAAGGCCCTTGTACTGCTCAGCAGCAAAATAAAAAAACCTTATCAGTCTCGAACCCGGGACTTCAGACTCACTAGTTTGCATGAAGTACCACTACACCACAGCAGATACACAATAACTTGGTGCTGAAAGAAATATAACATGCATTACAATGAGTGAATTTAAAGGGAAAATAGGAAAGCCATAGGAATGCATTGCAATAACTACTGTTGTATGCCAGTTAATTCTCTAATTCAAAAAGAAAGTACATACTCCCATGTATCTAGTGTTAGCATTAGGAGGTGTGAGTAAACCTACACACTGAGAAGAGTGTACTGGAAGAAGCAACAGGCAGGTTTCAGTACAACATGCATTTCACTGGCTATAACCCAGCTTCAGATATGAGACATATACCAACCTTCTGACTGACACAACAGTGTCCACAGCAAATAAGCATGGTCCGCACCTTGCAGAATTGAAAGGGCTATGCCTACCCAACCTATCATTTTATAGAAGTGTCCTGAAATCACAGTGAGAACTGAAATTACCACACAGCAGGCTGCATGCAATTACTAAATGGTGGGCACCAATTGGTGCAGAGGCCATCACATGCACATGTGCAGATACCTAGAAAAGCAGCCTGTATCTGCTGTCCACACATGCAATAGTATCATTGCCCCAACACAGAGGAAACCAAAACCAAAAAAAAAAAAAAAAAAAAACAAGAAACACGAGAACAATCAACACCTACAACAGACGGAGGTGAGGAATACAAAGGTAAGGTATGTAACAGATATGTATTTGCTGACATCTGAATGATGTGTCTGAAGGGTACTCTACATACCGTGAACCATCCATATGTGGCCGCAGTCTGTATCTATATGTACATGCACATTTGCATAGGGCAAGGGACATACTGCAACTGTTAGTGAAGGCTGGACATATGTATGTTGTTGAAGGCTGCTATGTGCACATATGTATGTAGGTTGTAGTGTGTGTGGCATTGCAGACAGCAAGCAATGCCGGTATATGTCATGTGTTGAGTAAACGCTGTGGGACTGAGCTACAGGCAGTGAGGCCTGCTACAGCTATACGGCCTGAGGACAGCAGAATGAATTCTGCACAACATTGTGCAATAGTATTACATAACCGTATGTCTCACAACGGTTGCATAATTGACATTCCTATCCATGACAGCTGGGCAGTATATGTGCCTATATGTGAAGCTATATGTACAGCAATGGATGTTTAGATGTATGTGTGTGTGTGTGTGTAAATATATATATATATATATATATATATATATATATATATATATATATATATATACATATACATATATATATATATATATATATATATATATATATATATATATACATATATAGATATATACATATATAGATATATATAGATATATACATATATAGATATATATAGATATATAGAATTATAGATATATAGATCTATATATAGATATATACATATATACATTTATAGATAGATATAGATATATTTAGATATATATATAGATATATATATGGCTATATATATAGATATATATGGATATATATGGATAAATATAGATATATATGGATATATATGGATATATATAGATATATATAGATATATATGGATATATATGGATATATATATAGATATGTATAGATATGTATGTATATATAGATATATATATATATATATATATATATATATATATATATATATATATATCTATAGAGAGAGAGAGACGGGGTCATATGTACTGCAACAGGTGCCTGTTGACCAAGGCATGGACTGAACACCAGTGTTGATACTGCAGTGCCATACCTCATTCCAAAACACTTTACGCAGTAACTACTAGATAGGTGTGAGCCTGCCTAACACTGAAGGTGTCAGAAGGGAATATGGGACACAGGTGGACAGTAGGCTCCCCTTTGATAATCACAGTGCCACACTAGTCTTATAGTCTCTCTACATGGTACGTGTCATCACAAAAGGTGTGTCATCTAGGGAAATATAGGTCAGTGCACCCCTCTACTCCTCACAATGCCCCATGTGGTATGTACCTCACATGACAACTACAGCAAGTGGAAAGGCCACAGACATACCTAACAAAGTGTGATACTGCCCTCAAACACATGCCCTATGCAGACTGACTCACAAAACCACAGCTAGAGTGCGTTGCATACTGCCTACCCAGAGGTTACCACTGCCGGACATACAGAGGTATGTCACACCCATAGCAGTCAGTCAACCACCATGACAACACCTCACAATCCCTCCGGGCTACATGACCTAGGGCCCTAATCCTTGTCACCGCACTAAACAGCACATGCTGGAGGTGCAGGTTCCTATACACAAATATGCCATACTCTGGACTAAACCACCCAGCATTAACAAACAAGGCTCCTCATTAGTAGATGTCATACATACCCCTGATGAATGTTATGGAGATAGGTAATATGCCCTGGGAGTCACCTCTGTGTATCCGTTTGACAGGAGCAAGTGAATCACATTACATGTGTGTCAAAGGGCAGGGTAGCATATGGCTAGGCTGCTCTAGGCTCAGGGCCAATAGTGTATTACCTAACTATGACACAATGCACACACACATGTACTCAGTGCAATACCTGCTATGTGAGGTGGAATGAGTGTGACACTGACTGTGTGCAAGGTCTGTAAAGGTGTGATAGCTTAGTGTGAGGTTGTGTCTGTCATGGTAGTTTGTGTCCTAGGTGTGAAGCCAGAGAAAGATGTGTCAGTTATTGGGATGCAGACATAGTAGGATGGCATACGTTGTGACGTAGATCCTTGTGTACGACTGTGGTGTCCCATTGTAGGCTGAAGCAATACATGTATGCTCAGTAAGTGGTACTGCTGGTGAATCCAGCTCACATATGAACTGTTGTACTACCTGAAGCTGTAGGCCTAAACACCACAGTATGGTGTATGCTCACATTCCCTGGTAACACTGTCTTGTGTGTTTCCTGTAGTCTGCACAGATTACATACCTCAGGCATAGTTATCTGTAAGTAGGGGCACACAGTACTATAAGGTACACATGTAATGCTCATCTGTGTTGGCATACATTTGTGTGTTGTATGTATGTCTAATGTGTGTGTAATGATGCCTGTACCATGCCTGCAACCACATGTGTGTTACAGTGTATGTGTGTGTACCTAGCAACATGTATACTCTGTTACAGCAGTATGCCAGCTATATCAACAACCGTGCACATATGTTAGGTAGGGGTATGGCATCAGAGACTAGGGTGGATTACTGTTAATACTGTAAATGTACATTACATTCACTGCATTGGATGACATATTTCTTCATGCATTAGCTTGATATATACCCCCGGTGCGAGGTTGTGCATTCTATCCCAAACAATGTGCCGAGTACTGGTGTATACTGGTTTGTTGTATGGAGTGTGGCAGGCACTGTCAGACAGTTGCAGGCTGAGCACTGATATGTGGTATTGAATGTGTGCATCCTCTGATAGACAGACAGATGCTATATATGGCAGTTAAGTGATATCTGTACTTCATAATGTTAAGTGTGCCACATAACTTGCTCACACATATCATTTAATTGACTTCCAGGGTTATGGCTCATCAACGCAATCTGGCGTATACAGCTATGGAGGAGCAGGAAATACAGGCCAGCCTGGTGCAGAACTATAACCTGCTTTTTTCCAGGGCCAACCAGCACCAGCAAGAGCGTACTGCACTGTGGCAAGATCTTGTTCACCGGGTAAATGACATAGGCATGCATAACCGGACATATGAGCAGGTACGCCATCACTGCAGTGATTTAATTAGACATGTCTGGCGGCATGCGTCTGATAGCCATAGGCAACAGCTTGCCACAGGTGGTGTTGCGCACATACATCGCCCCTCACCAGAGTGGAGGAGCTGCTCCTAAGCATGGTGGCTCCTGGCCTACAGCAGCAACAGCATCACACATGTGTCATCATGGAGGCCGGAGCCACCCAACAGGACGACATGGAGCGTGCAGGAAATATGCCCTAGCTGTAGACTACCATTACCTGTATTGTTAGAATATGCTTATGTGAGTTGTGTACTGTGTGTTTAGCAGTTGTGCTGACTCTTGTGTGCAGTACTGATATTTGGAATAGTATCTCCACACCTGTGACTGTTGACTGTTGTTCCACTGTAGATTAGCACACTCACGGTAGCAATGCCACAGTTGTGGCCACTGACAAACTGTGTCATATTCTTGTAGGTCCCTCTGGTGTGACAGCAGGGCAGACGGTACATGCTGGTGAGTGTGTTAACACTTTAATATTGGTAATGAAATGTGCATGTCATAGGTGAGGTGTAGGCCATGTACACGTAACACACCTACGCATAATGCATGCTGTCCATGTTTGCTGTGAGACATTAATCATCTCAGTAAAGTCAGTAGATGCCTCAATCACATACAATGCACAGTGCAGCAGACACAATTGTGGCAACACTGTACTGCACCTTGGATATGCATAGTTGCTACAGCTGTACACAACAGAACATGTTTAACATACGCAGTACACGAAAACATGCTACATTTGGCATTACCACACACCCGCTGTAAGGTCACACTTCAGTATCCCACATGTCATGCACACACACATGATGTACCTCAGGGGTAGAGGCCTATCATGGGTCTGTGCAACACTCTGCAATACATAACACAGTCATGTTAGGCAATGCTCTCTATTGGGCACCTCACACACCCATGTACAAGGTATCTGTGTAATTGTGAACGTAGCCACGGCACTGCAGTTCAGGTACAGCATGCTAGGCGGTGGTCTTGCACACATTAGTAGGTGTGAGTGACCACAGGATGCATGTTGATAATGGCACAGGGTACTACAACCCATCCAGTTACAGTGACCACAGTACTAGTCATAGCAGTCATTGCTTTGCACCTCAATGTTGTGTGTGTGCAAACATATGCACCTATACACAATATGCATAGCATGTTGTGTGTGGGTTTACATATGCCGGTATACACAATATGCACAGCAGTCGCCATCCAAAGTGTCACATATATGTCCTGGAATGCTAGTGGGTGTATAGGTCACTTGACACACATTGGGTATGTGTGGTGTTTAATGTTGCAGTCGTGTAGCATGCCATGCCATGTCTGGCACCGACATATCTGGAATATGTCCCACACTCACCATAACCACTGTACACTGGCCATGTCGAGCATTGGGATACCTTCATGTCAACATGCACTACTCATCCCATGTGTGTACATAACATGCATGTGCTACACCCATGCCCACTATTATCTGCTATGGACACAGACACTGTACTCAGACATGGATATCTATGTGTCACACAGATAACACATGCAGCCATGTCATGTATACTTGTGAGTGATGGTGCACAGGGCATAGCAGGGCTGATAATACCTGCACAGCAATGTTGTGTCCATGTACACATTGTGTTCCAGGGTGTAACCAATCACTGAACAACTACACAGTTGCATCAAAGCAATGTATACTGCCATTAAATTGGGGCATCTACACTTGCACTGTATGGTCTTGTGCAACACATATTCTGCATGCTGACATGTGTGGTGACTGTTTACCTTGTGATACTGACACCCACCTTCAGCCACTATAGAGTATGTGTTGGATTGCTGGTGTGTGCGTGAATGTGCTGTAGTGAGGAGTGCGTTAGTGTCCATGTGTACATGTGTTCATGTGTGCATGTGTGCATGTGTGCATGTGTTCATGTTTTCATGTGTGCATGTGTGCATGTGTTCATGTGTGCATGTGTTCATGTGTTCATGTGTTCATGTGTGCATGTGGGCATGTGTTCATGTGTTCATGTGTTCATGTGTGCATGTGTGCATGTGTTCATGTGCAGACCGTAAAGTGTGTTTCCTGTCTTCCTCTCACAGGTGCTGAGTTAAGGGTGGCCGAATGCAGCAGGGAACCTGAAGCCACTGCCACGGATGGTGCTGATGATGAGACATGTATTTTGGCACAGGAAGGTTTGACAGGGTCTGTCGTTGGTCCGCCAATCGACAGTACACAGCGTTCAACCCCATCTATGTGCACACTCATACTGTCAATACATCCCTCACCACCAATGGCCATAGGCGAGGGACAGCATACAGTTGGCATTGACCAGGAGAGTGTGGTACCCATGGCACTTGCATCCTCTCATAGCAGCCATAGCCATATTCCTGGAACAGTACCACATAGGCGGAGATCCAGGGGTTCTTGGGGGAGCACCGCTGGTCGTACTGCCCCTGGCAGGCATGCCCTCACTGGTCTTATGACATCCAGTATGTTCTGGGCTGTAATGCAGGCTCAGGCACGTATGGAACTGTACACCAGGCAGGGACTTAGGGCGCAGAGGGCACATTACACCGCTATCAATGACAGCATCCGTGACCTTGCCGGTGCCATCCGGACTTACACCGAGGTCATTGATAGACGTTGGGGGGAGACATTAGATGCCCTCCACAATATGTCTTCCATGAGCCAGGACCATACGGGACGGTTGCGACGTTGACGCGGATGCATGCCAGCAACAGCAACAGCTGGCAGTGGTCGCGGACATTCTATGGACACCTAGTGGACTGCATGGATTGTGCTATCCCAAATAACAACAGGACTCACTTCTCCAATGGCAGGGGACCTGTCTGGTAGACCCCAGCTATTAATAAGCTGTACAACATCAAGAGGAAGCTACAACATTATAGAGCACTATCACAGATGGGGAAAGCATCTGTGATCTGTGCTAGCAGACAGCTATGATCACTCATGTACTTATCTAAGGGCTGCTTCTCATGGACAATTGCACCAGACACATAGGACTATCACAAGGCCTTCTTCAGTTATGTCAGGAACCTGAGTGGACACTCACTGATATGCCTGTCAGTTACTGCATACTGACTAAACTTACCCTGAACCCATTGGCATAGCCAACATCCTGGCAAACGGGTTCAGTGCAGATGTCTCCCCCCATCCCCCCAAGGGAGTAACTATCCATCCCAACAGAGTGTAACCTCCCTGACATCACACAGCAACAGGTGAGTGCTGCCCTCCCCAAAGCATACATTACAGCATCAATGGGACCAGATGGTGTCCCGGCCTGCATCTTACACAAGCTTCATGACAGACGTAACCCTCACATTACATCACTGTGCAATATCGGAGTTACTACAGGATATGTACCCACGGAATGGCGTACAGCGACAGTGGTCCCACTCCACAGAGTTGGTGCCACAACGGACCACAGACAATATTTCCCTATAAGCCTAGCTAGCCTGTTCTGCGAAGATATGGTGCATATTGTCATGGGACTCTTACACATAGACATCGGGAACCTACAGACACTGTGTCCTACACATTTCAGAGTTGTTGTGGGCAGATCTTGCCTCTTGAACATGTTTGCATTCTTTAGACGGTTAATAGGTCCATCGACATAGGGACGGTTGTACACGCAGCCTACCTGAACCTTGCAAAACCCTTCCACACAATAAACCACTGGGCCATTATGCATAGGCTCACCAGCATCGATATGGACACATATCTCACATGATGGATTGCTACCTGGATCAGGGATAGCACTCACATGGTCAGAATTGCAGGTGCCATGTCTGACTATACACCAGTTACAACTGGCATCCCACATGGCTTGGTCCTGGGACCCCTCTTGTTCAGTATATATTTGTCTGATGTACAGGCTACCGCAGGGGGAATATGGCTGACCTTGTTCACACTTGACTGCAAACTGGGTGCCATAATCAACTCTCCAGCTGCCACATGCATACTCCAACAGGGTCTCTCAGAGATGGATGACTGGTGCCTGAGCCATGGCCTACAGCTAAATGCCATTAGTTGCATAGTCATCCCATTTGGGAATAACAACATGCCCACACATTACCACATTGGTAGTACTCCATTACATACGGTAGGAGTTGTTAGGTGATTGGGGACATGACTTGTTTGTACTGCTGCCTTTGACATTCATGTTGCCAAAGTGGTTGGACAGACCTTCTATATAAGCCACCTTATCCCATATGGTTTCACATCTAGATCAAGTGAGGTCATTGTGCCCCTATACTCATCACAGCCATGCTTGGTTACAATGCCACCTTTGGGGTGTACCTTACCCAAAACCTGCAGCAACTGTACTGGCCACAGAAGTTCCTCACCAAGCAGATGTAGGGACTCACACGGATGACCTGCACAGTTCGGATGCAGTAACTGCAGCTCTACTCAGTCGCTTACCACCTACTCGGATATGATGTGTTGTTTACAATAATACCCAACCCATAATTACTGGACATGCTCCACCTCAGGATATCTGACTTACTTGTAGCTACACACTCCAGGGACATATACCTCAGCACATATGTTAATAGGACATGCTGGAGGGACAGATTCTTATCCCAGGGCCTCCACTCACTCTGGATTGTGATCACAGTTTCACATAGGCAGAGCCACCCACTGACCACCTACAGGGGACATCTTGATGGCTGTATGAGTGATCGTATGTTTACCCCTGGGATTTCTTCTGTGTCCCTGCTAGACAGAGGCACACTAGCCTAAACGTACATGGGCTATCTTGTGTGACCTACTATTCACTGGCACAGTGTAGTGATCTGACAGGGTTGCAAAAGCCAAACACACTCTGGCTAGGCTTGTACATGCCCTAGGGCAGATAGCCTAGTATCGACCTCTGAACCTATGCTTATGTTCGGGATGCACAATATTTATTGCTACTGTTTGCAGGTCTTTATCGCCTTTGCTTTCCCAGTTTCTATGAACAACTTGGGTATCTGCAGAACATGTTTGATCATGACAGGGTTCCACTATATTATATATGTGTCTGTTGTCATGTAACTGTGTGCACAGGGCAGATTGCTGGATAGTGAGAGGTTCCTGAGTTAACACATGCAACTGCCAGATATGTGTGGCCCACTGCTGTACTCAGACATGGCCTAAGTGTGTGAGCATGCCCAGTTCAGGCTTTCCATGTTTTGTTGCCTGACATATGTCTCA
The DNA here is from genome assembly GCF_019279795.1 of Protopterus annectens. Taxonomy (NCBI): domain Eukaryota; kingdom Metazoa; phylum Chordata; order Ceratodontiformes; family Protopteridae; genus Protopterus; species Protopterus annectens. The sequence continues at coordinate 801,197,491 of NC_056727.1, forward strand.
TTTATTCAAGTGTGTGAGCATGCCCAGTGTGACCTTTCAGTATGTTGCAATCTGAAGTACACTACATTTGTGGATGTGTGTGAATATGACCGATATTAACATTTATACTGTGTGTGTTGGATGTCAAGTTCTGTTCTTACTGCAGGACTCACCTTTGTGTCATAACTCAACAGGGATTATGCTGTGCCTGCAGGTTTCCATGAGATACTTTGCATAGACTTATCAACATTCCTTCATACAGGCTAACCACTGCAATACTGTCATGGTTTAGTGGTTCAGTACTTTACCTATAGTGCACAGTATCCTGGGTTCGAGGCCCATCACTGCTTTATATTTTCATAATGAGCAGACCAGACTGCTTAAGGGCCAGTTAAGCAAATATGAGAATGTTGGCTTTTGTTCAGCTATGCCCTACTTAGACCAGGCTTGTCCGACATTGCTGCATATTCACAAACTTTGCTGGACATTGCCCAATATTACTTGACATTGACCACAGTTGTACTAGTTGGTGTGTGCGATTCTGTTTGCATATACTACATGGTGGTAAATGCTGTTTAGCACTGCCTTAAATTGCTTAACACATGGCAATCATGCCTCAGGTGGTGCTGCAGGGCTGCCTATGTCGGATGCACATACTACACTCCCTGTACATGTTTGAAAGCAGGTAGTGTCAACTTGGGCATCCCTTTTACTATATGTGCGAGTCAGAGAGAGGCATCATTTCCGGAGTTCCTACTGAGCCAGTGTATGTGCTATGCATTGCCTCTTTGCCAAAGCATACTGGGCATGCCTCCTTCTGCCTACTGGGACAAGCTCAGGTTGTTCCTTCTCTGAGTCACGCTCTGCCTGTGATGACCTTGGCAATGGTGGGGGGCTGTTTGGCCCAGGCCTATGCTGGTCCTGCTGCAGCTGTTTTCACAGGATCATATTATGTAGCATAGCACATACCATGACAATTTGGGTACATGTAGTTGGTGAGTACTGCAAGGCTCCACCAGATGTGTCCAGGCACCAGAACCGTGACTTAAGCAGCCCAAACACACACTTGATTACATTTCATGTTTGTGCGTGTGCCTCATTATGGCGTTCCTGTTCAGGTGTGTGTGTGTTTCTGATGGGTGTCATCAGCCACGGCTCCAGTGCATAGCCAGCATCCTCCACTAGGTGACCATGTGGGATGTCCCCATTGGCAAATGTCTGATACAGCTGCGTCAGATGCCAGATATGGCAATCATGGTAGCTTCTAGGTCAGCCAGCACACACATTCACTATTATGCCCTGGGCATCACACACGACCTGGCAGTTGATGGAGGGGAAGCTCTTGCAGTTGAAGTAGACCCTACCCTGCTCGCCAGCTGGTGCTTTGATGCGTATGTGCGTGCAGTCTATTGCACCCACTACCTCAGGGCATTCCGCTATTTGCTGGAAGAGATGCATATTGCTGGCCAATACCTCATGGGAATTGGGGAAATATACATGATCACCAACATGTGCTGACATGGCATCCAGGAACTGGTGCAGTACCCTGGATGCTGATGCCTGTGATATCCCCATCATATCACCAGTTGGTCTCTAGAAGGTACCTGTTGCTAATATTCTTAGGCCAACACGTACCTTGGTTTCCACTGGGATGGGTTCCCCTCTGTTGGTTCTGTGTGTGAGGTGTAGCCTGCACAGCTCAACAATTTGCTGCAGGAGGTGTCTGTCCACTCTATAGTGCTCCACTATCTCCAGCTCATGTAGCCCCTGGTAGGTTACCCTGGGCCTGTACACTCTTTTCCGTCTCCTCACTGTGGGTTGTCCAGCAGCATTTCCATTGTCACCACTCTCAGCATGTTGCATATGTCGCCTTATAACAGCAATGGCAGCCCCTAACATTTCTTTGTCTCAGTAAAGCTTTTTCAGTTTTCACTTCTATTAGCTTCCTGCAGTGTCTCTTGTGAGAAACATAATGGACTGTTGTTTGCAGAGTTTTAAGTGGTAGGCTGGGCTGGGCTAGTGTACTGCCTGTGTAATTGCCTGATTCTGATTGTTTTCACCTGCTAGCTCTGCTAGTACTCACTGGTAGCTTCCTACTATTTGTTGTGCTTCCTATTTCCTTTCTGTTTCCTCGGGGGGCAGCATCGTGCACACAAGCACAAACATGCTCACAGCTGCTCACACGCGTGCACACATGCTTACATGGACTACAACTTGCTTATTCGGGTTAAACCGTGCGCACACCAGTACAAACGCGTTTACAACACTTTAAACTGCCTTATACATGCTTACTCCAGCTAATACATGCACACTCACACTTACACGTGCGCACACTGTCTTACTCGGGTTTACAGGTGCGCACACGCATGCATACACGCTCAGCAAGACACTTTGGTGTTATTCATGGCATACACCTTCCATTTCTTGCCTTTACCTAGCCTACCTGTTGACACACCTCTTTCAATGATGTGTAAATGACAGCTGACACATGCCACTCTGCTCCAATGAGCTTCCCTTCTTTCATACATACCCCACTCGTGATGTCACCTATCTTCTACTCTGTTACTCCCCTTATCCTACTCCTACACTCCACTGACTGTGCTCATTTGCTATGTAAACTTGCGATTCACTATCCTAACCCTCCTTTGCACAGGATTGCCTACTAATGCTTGGTTACATCTCTTAGACTGTGCTTCCCCCCTTAGCAACCTCTACTCAGTGGCCATGTTGTCTTCAGCCTGCCATTCCCTTGCATTGTAAATTAACAATTTAAATAAAATCCACATTTGTGGGTTTAAAATTTTATTTTTCTGTTTTTTAGAGAGCAGCCCATTTGTGCGGTGCTGCACTACACTTAAACATTGGAAATCGTAAAAAAAAAAAAAAATTATTATTTTTATTTTCATATTGCATCAAGAAACATTGCCAATGGCCATATATTTGGCCATTGGCATGCTTCCTCTACTGGATGCAACCTTTATTTGGAGCTGTCATGGCTCCACTTTGCTATTTGCAGAATGGTACTCAGTTGTCAACTGAGTACATTTCTGCAAATAACACTACTCTTACTCGGACAGGTTCGGGTTTCCTGTATTGCATATCTACCTCATTTGCATGCCTTTCGGCTGCAATTGAGGTAATTTGCATGACCCGGCCCTGTTCGTGTAAGAGCCGTTTAAGGTGCTCTCTTGCACGCCCCTGCAGGCTGTTCCTGGATCGCTCGTCGGACATGATGGCTGCATGGAGTCTTACTCTACTCTTAGACTCTGTGCAAGCCATTGTGAATCTGGCCAAATGTTTCTTTGGAAAGAGAACTTTGCTATAGACCCCATAGGAAAAAAAAGCTAAGTTAAAGGCCAGGGAAGGCACTTTTCCTTGTAGGAATTGCAAAGCCTCTAACTTCATGTCAGGTTTGAAAATGTTTACACATCCTACTACTGGTAGATGCTATAGATTTGAGTTCTATGCTGATTGTAAATCAGAAAATTTGGTCTATCTAGCTACCTGTGTATATTGTACATCATTTTACATAGATAAAACCAATCAGGGATTCAAAGAATGTGTTCTTCAACATATTGGAGATATTAGAAAGAAAATTTGTTTAAATGCCCTATACAAACACATCAAGGACAATAATGGTCATTCATTTAAGTTTACAGTTGTGGAGTTAGTTAGCATTGGTATTGGAGGGGGATTTGGTTAATAAGATGGAACTAACAGAGATGAAATAGATAGCTGTTATAGAAGAACATAGATCACCTGGTTTAAATTATACTATACCTTTAAAACCAGTCCTAAAGGCAAGACCATTACATCATTGATAGGAAATGTTTCTGATTGGTTTTTGTTTTTTTAAATATTCTAGGTTGTCTGGTTGTATTTTATGTTAGGATCTAAAGAAGCATATTTGTGAAAGTGCTTAGCCTGTTTTACAAATAAACCTGTGTTTTTACTTCTACTTCTGGCCTGCGGACATTTATGCCTCGAGTCTTGGTGGACAAATTGAGTTTTTATTTCTTTGTTTATATCAATGACAATCACAAGTATAAACCAGGGCATAATCAATCAAGCATTCCTGCCAACATATTCTGGGATGATTTAATGGAAGTAGAAAGCAAGTTATGATACTTTCTTGTCTCATGTTTGCACAGTGTACGCTGACAATACAGACACATCCTAAATATGACAGTGCACTGCAGAATAACAGTGATGGATCATATGTGAAAAAAATACCCACCATTATAACACAGTTGTGAGTGCAACCATTGGAGTGCAAGCATACACTGACAGACTGACTTAACATTACTCTGAAATTCAAACAGCTTGTTTTCAAAATTCAGTAAAGTCATACAGAAGTTGTAAAATGTAAAGAAATATTTATGTGTTGTAAATATGTTACCTCAGTTGAACTGCTCATGGCAAAGTATTAGCTCATGTGTAATCATATCTTGAGGTGCTGAACTTAGAAGGTGAATTAGCAGCATACAACCATGTCCAGGGACGTCGGGAGGCATACGCAGTGTACTGATTTCAGTACAACTTATGTAGAAGACTGGTCTCGCTTTACAGATTTGTTATGTTGGAGCTGGTTTCACGTCATGGAGGGTTGGTGAGTAGTGAACTGTACGGATTTGTTATATTGGAGCTGGTCTCACATCGAGTGTGAGGATTTGTTATGCTGTGTGTGTGAGGATTTGTTATGTTGGAGCTGGTCTCACATCGAGTGTGAGGATTTGTTATGCTGTGTGTGTATGTGTGAGGATTTGTACTGTACGGATTTGTTATGTTGGAGCTGGTCTCACATCAAGTGTGAGGATTTGTTATGCTGTGTGTGTGAGGATTTGTTATGTTGGAGCTGGTCTCACATCGAGTGTGAGGATTTGTTATGCTGTGTGTGTGTGAGGATTTGTTATGCTATGTGTGAGGATTCGTTGTGTGTGTGTGTGTGTGTGTGTGTGTGTAAATGCCCCAGGTGGGATGCACTGGTGTGATTACTCATGGTGGTGTGGTAGGGAATACCTCAGGCTTGAACCCTATACCTTGTATGCAGGTGTTAAAGACCTGAATTCTCTACCCACCACCATTTGTAAATAAATTGCAGATTTTTGCCTCATGTTTGATCTGATCAATATCTGTATGTATCTGTGTTTTTTAAATATTGCAATGCTTGAAATTTGATGGTGCAGTGGTAGCAACATAGCATTGATGCCTCACAGCTGTAGGTTCTTGAGTTTGGTTCTTGGCTGGGGGGCCTTCTTTGTGTGTGTGGGGGGATCTGTATCTTCTCCCTGTGTTTGTGTGGGTTTGTTTTTGTGTCCTCCCATGTTACAAAGACATGTCTGTATTATTTTTTCCTGGGCCTCTGCTGAGAATTGTGGTTTTTTTTTTTTTTTTGTTCCAAGTCAGACTGTCCTGATTAACAAATTGACAGGCATTTAAATTTCAGGCTTCAGGTTTCTGAATGTTGACATTCTTACATAATTTGATGGTGCAGTGGCAGTATTGTTGCCTCATAGCTGTAGGTTTTCTGGTTTGATTCTTGGCTGGGGTGCCTTCTGTGTGGAGTCTGCATCTTATCCCTGTGTTTGTGACATAGTAAAACAACTTTTTATTCTAGCAATAAATATAGCAATTTTTTTTTAAGTTTATGACTATTTGAAATTTGTCCTTATTTTTGGGACTGTAATACCCTGATATTGGCTTTGTCCAGGTTTTTTGTGCTAAGGTTGACAGCTATGGCAAGAACTGAGTTCACTGAATATGTTTGAGGGCTGTATTCCCTCATTACTGGGTTTGTCCAGGTGTTTTGTGCTAAGAGGTTGACAGCTATGGTGAGAACTGAATTCATTAAATGATAGCCATTTAAGTTTCATTCTTCTTCTCTTTCACAAAGCAGGTGATTTGGCATAGTGGTATGTTGTTCTGACTATTTTACACAGTGACCTTGGCAGTAAAATGTATGATGGTAACACAGCATTTTATTCTAGCAGCTTTCCAAGATTATACAACCAATGTTTAATGTGTTCCTGTTTTTTGCCCTTTTGACCCACCCCAATAAATTTGTTTTGTTCCAGACTTCTTGTGCTGCGAAGTTGAGATGTAGTTGAGTATTGTGTAGATTTTACAAGGAACTGAGAGCTGCAGGGGAAGAGAAGTTTAGTGCTGATTATGCTAAGTCAGCTCACATTGCTAGTAGCACAAAATGTTGTGTACTTGCTTTTAATGCAGAAGGTTGTTGGTTCTACTCCCATAAAGGGTGAATGCTGCTGTACTGAAAGTTAAGACATTGACTATGAGCCTGTTATCAGTTTGCCATCCATTTCCTATTGCAATATTACTAGCTTATTAATGTAATTTAGGCAATTTATTCCTCAGGGGCATCAGACACTATTTTTCGGTGAAGTCATGAAATATAAAGGTGATTGCTAGCAGCAACCTCTTCTTTAGTTAGATTTATTTAACGTGGAATTATTTAGATTACTTTTTTTACTACTTCAGAGATTGTGCATATTATTTACTGATAATGGTGGACTGTAGAAGTTTGACTAGACTTTTATGATGGAAATGTTCTGAATTGGGCAGTTTTGTTTCATTGTTTACTGGAAAAATGTTCAAAGCAATAGGAAGGTGTATCAAAGAGCACATGTATGTTTCATATGCAAGGGGCCTATGATTTAAAAGCAGCCCAGAATTAATTTTTATCTGCCACGGGTAAAATGTATTTTCTTTGAATGTGGGTTTTAATGTTGTTTCAATGAATGTGAGTTTCAAGGGCAGAGAAGTTTTAATGCCAAGTTTGTTTAGCAGATGTCTTAGTGTTTGTGCTGTAAAATGCAAAATAAAACTTCAAAATGAAGTTCAAATCATCATAGAAATAAATCAGTATGCACATTAGTGTTTATGGTAAATGGAGTGAAATAGCAAAGTAATGGATCATTGGAATGGCTGCAGGGGGAGGCTACATTCGACCATGGTTTTATGAGGGGGAAGGGCGGCAAACTTAGACAGCCCCAGCTGAACTATACCTCCCAACTGTCCAGATTTTCAAAGAATGAATAGATTTTTTGCTTCTTATTTTTGGTTTGTTCCTCAATTTGTGGTTTTCTGACAAATGATTTAGGAATTAAGTCACTAAATAATGACACACTAGTTTCAGACTTTATAACCTTCAGAAAAATGCATGCTAAAATAAGACCTGTTCTATCAACTGTCCCAGTTTATACAAGAGCAATTTTAGTACTGTTTATATGTTCCTTCAATATATTTGGCCTTGTCCAGATTTATTGCATTAACAGGTTGAGAGGTACATGCAAATTGCTTTATAGAATTAGGCATAGCCAAACCTCAACTGTCCCTGATTTTGGCTCAAAATGTTGCTCTTCCCCTAATGATCCCTCCACAAAATATCAATTTTGGAAGAAAACATAGAGGGTTTACTTTACTTTTATAAATAACTATAATGATCAGAGTTATACATTACTTTTATTTCAGAAATGCATGTAGATTCTCTAATTTTGTCAGCTGCTCTAAGTTAACTGTGCTCATATTAAAATGGTGACCATCCTTTGACAGGTTCCCAGATGTACTGTCTGGCAATTTTATATTTTTGCATCACATTTTTGGTCCGTTTTTCATAAAATTGCAGTTTTCTGGCAAATTAGTGGCAAATTGTTAAAGACTGAAGTTAGAAAATAATGTAAACATTTCAGTTTCAGATTTCATACCTTTCAGAAAATTCGTACTGATGCAAGACCTACTACTATTCTATTATCTTTCTAAGTTTATAAGAGCAATATTTAAAAAAATGCCCTTATTTTTGGGCCTTTGCCTCAGTTTTATTTATGAGTTTGTTGCTGTAAGAGGTTGAGAGGTTGTGTGTGTGTGTGTGTGTGTGGTAGGTAGCATACCTCTCAACTGTGCACATTTTGCAGAATGTCCAGATTTTTGCCCCATATTTTTTGTCTGGTCCTCATAAATTTTGTGATTTTCTAGAAAATCATTGAAGGCTGAAATTGCTAAATAATGACAGACATTTGAGTTTCAGACTTTATGTCCTTTAGAAAAATTCATACTAGCACAAATCCTGTTATTCTAGCAACTTTCTAAGTTCACGAGTACATTATTTAATATCTGTCCCTGTTTATTTTAGGCTTTGTCCATATTTCTTGCACTAAGAGGTAGGTAGGGGTGTGTGTGTGAACGAAACATCCTAGTTAGTGGTAGCAGGTGGTTAGTAATTTACTCAAGCTCAAAACCTGTACCTTAGTTACAGAAAACAAAAGCATAAGGTCTCTACCCCAATTACCATGCTGCATTTTTCAAAGAACTGTCATTTCAGGTTAATTTTCAATTCAAGGAACAGAGTTTGAGTGAATTTATATTATATTACTGAAGAGGCATTACAGCGGATGCCTCTTCATCGACACTAAAAGAGCGAACCGTGAATTACGAGAATGGCCGTAGCTTGGCTGGGGAGGGGGGTAGCAGTTTGAGAGCTGTCAGTACAAATTTGAAAATCCTAGCTACACCCCTGACCATGTCTGAATCTGATCAAGTACAGAACAGATATGTCTTATGGTCATTTTTCAGGTGTCATGGTTTATATATTTGTCACAACAGTTGCAGTTCTTCAATCCTGACACATATGCTACATGTGTAATATAAAGCACATCAGGGACCAAACATGTTATTGCTGGTGGAAACATGGCTTATGTAAACAGTTTTGAATCAAGGAGTTTTATTTGATGACACAGAGGAGGTGGGAAGAGGTAATCAGTCGATGAAGGAATACATATACAAACATACTAAGAGAGTAATTTATGGCTCATTTCTGCACAGTTTTTGTTGTGTTACTATTTGCTTTATCATCATAATTATTCCAGCATGATCTGTGCAAAACAGTCTTCACAATAGGGGAAGAGCCTAGGTGACCTAATTGGCAGTGTTAAAAACATCCTATATTGTATTGCCCCAATGATGCCATGACATGCACTGTCCCAGGCCATGCAAAAATATCACAATAGAGACCAGGCACATTAATACATCAGCAGGATACTGGTGTATTAAGAGCATGTGTGCCCAACAGTTACAGCCACAGAAGTCATAACAAACATCCAAAAACACTTTGGCATACATCTGTATTCAAACCTTGACAGTATTTCAAGACAAATGTATAGACCTGAGTATTATCTAACCAGACCACATAGGAAGTCCTACTTCACAAATTTCAAGTATGATAACAGATTGGAGAAAAGGGGAAGGTACGTATTACTCATTCTTATCCTCATGAGAACTGTATGCTGTACATTCAACTCTTCAGCTTGTTCAACTGAAGATTAGCCTGAAAAAGCATAGCTAAGCACAGTAGTATGAAGGGCGCTAATGCAGCTGAAGGCACAAACTCACAAGATTTTGCCATAAGCTGTGTGTTTCCATTTATTCTGAGTTGTAGTTGATGCTTTTCACCAGGTATTGCACAAATGATTATTGACACAAAAGGGAGAAGATGCATAGATAGATAAAGAGGGAGTCAGGGACCAACTAGCATCTGACAGAAGCAGGATAATGGTGACTTGTAACAATATGTAAGCTATAACTACACATAAAAAAGTGTAGTAAAATGCATAGTTAAATAAGGTTAAACTTGGTTAAGCAAGGTTAAACTTTTTCTGGCTCCGCCAAGTCTGCTCTTCAATTTTTCCCTTAGAACTGTTCTACTTGCAATCTAAACAGCCTATACTCTATCTGAAAAGCTCAGCACTTGCTCCTAAAGCATTTTGTATACAGGTAAAGCACTCTTAAACAAACAAAAGTACTTCATTCACCTAAATTCTGTTGAGTACCCATTTCCCTATAGGTCCTTTCTGACTCAGTTACACAGCAATCTTTTTCACTATTTCTAGGGTCAGTTGCTGGCATCCTCTCCTGTTCAGCTGGTGAATCTGGGAATCTTGAGGCAATGTTACAATTGCCTCATGTACACAGGCAACCCTCTCCTCCTCCCAACAAATACAAATATATGCGAGAGATGCAACTATATAGCCAAACTGGAGGCTGAGCTCTCTCAATTCAGTACTGGCAAGACCAGTCAGGAGGAGATGGTAACCACGCACACCACAAACCCAGTCTCACATAGAACTATCACAACTGCAAACCAAACACATAAACACACAAAAACATACTCGGAGGCGCTGATTAAAAATCTACCAAAACAACAGAGGCCTCCAAGGCAGACACCCAAGCAACCACCACCTCAAGACATAGCACATGCAACACATAGTTCACAAAGTCAGTGTGCTAAACAGTCACAGCCCTTAAGGCCAAACAACATGCCAGACACACTTGTAATAGGTGACTCCATAGTCAGGCACACTGACATCCTGCTCACCAGACTGAACAATGAGAGGGTCACAGTAAGCTGCCTGTCGGGAGCTAGAATCCGCCACATAACACAAGCACTCAGGTCACTCCACAGCAAGTACAAATATGACTCAGTCATTGTACATGCCGGTGTGAACGACCTGAGACGTATCTCCCTGGACTACATGAAAAGAGACATAGAGGAGCTCTCTGATTATGTAGCCCAGGCCGGTATGACCCTGACCCTGAGCAGCATCTTAACCTCACCAAGAATGATGCCACAGTACAAAGACAAAATGATCAGTTTTAACAATTGGCTTAATTACTGGTGTCATTCTAAGGGGATCCAGTGTCTGTCTGCTTGGGATGACATGCTTGACAAGCCACGCTGCTTTGCAAGGGATGGCTTGCACCTGTCACCCCTGGGCTTCCGGATATTGGCCAAGGCTCTTGCCACCCCCATAGTGCCTTTTTTAGGCAATGCTCAAATGACAAACCTACCTCCCTAGAAAACACAAGTGGAAAAAAACTAAGGGTAATGCTGCTCAATGCCAGAAGTCTAAAGCTCAAGATGCACGCCCTCGAAGCCCTCCTCAGTATGGAGAACATCGATGTCTGTGCAGTGACTGAAACCTGGTTCAAGGCTCCTGAGAGCACCCCAGCACTATCAGGTTTTACCTCATATCATGCTTTCCGGCCCCCATAACTTGGACCGAACCACAAAAGGAGGGGGAGTATCCATTTTCATCAAAGATACCCACACCTACAGGTTAGTGGCAACGCACGAAGCATCGGAGACTATCCAGGTGCAACTAACCATAGCCAAAACTGCCTTACAGTTTGTAGCATGCTACAGACCACCCTCTCAAACTCAGGAACCCCACACAGCCTTTCTGAAGACACTGGAGAGTATGAATGTCTCTCCAAATACCATCATTTTGGGAGACTTCAACTACCCAAACATGGACTGGGAACATTACTCAAGCCCCAACACCCTAGCCCAAAGGTTCCTAGAATTCATAAACTCAAATGCAATGGAACAACTAGTCACTATTCCCACAAGAGGAGACAATATACTAGACCTGATCATCACAAACATGGGGACAAAATGCTCCACACCGGAAGTACATCCTTCTTTGGTAAGAACAGACCATAAATTAATTTCACTGGAAATCCACATCCCGCCCCCACCCCCTGCACAAAAGACCACAGTGAAGAACTTCTCAAAAGCAAACTTCACACTTCTTAAGACTGAAGTGGTATCTTTCAAGGCCCCTGGGCCAGTGGAAACCACAACCCACACTGCTGAATCCTTTGCAAATGCCTTCTATGGGCACCTTCAAGAATGCATGGATCATGCAATCCCAAATAAAACCAAGACCCATTCCCCCAAAGGCAGGCGCCCGGTCTGGTGGACCCCAGCCATAAACAAACTTTACAACAGGAGGAGGAAGCTACTACATGACAGAGCAAAATCCCTAAAAGGGAAGGCATCTCTGATCAGTACTAGCAAAAAACTATGATCACTCATAAAATCATCCAAGGCCAACTTTGAGAGAAAAATCGCAAAAGACACAAAAGACAATCACAAGGCCTTTTTTAGCTATGTTAGAAACCTGGGTGGAAACTCCCAGATATGCTCAGAGATAGTCCAAAATGACACAAAATACACTGAACCCACTGACATTGCCAACATTCTGGCAGACAGGTTCAGTGCAAATTCCCCCCCCCCCCCAAAAGGAGAAATAACTATCCCAGCAGAGTGTAGCCTCCCTAACATCTCAGATGCCCAGGTGAGAGCCGCCCTCTCTAAAGCTAAAAACACAGCATTAATGGGACCGGATGGTGTCCCAGGCTGTGTGCTACATGAACTCCAAGAGGAACTAAACCCACACATAAGGCTGCTGTTTAATCTTAGCCTTACTACAGGATACGTACCCAAAGAGTGGCATACGGCAACAGTGGTCCCACTTCACAAAGGCGGTGCTTCTACGGACCCTGGAAATTACCGCCCCATAAGCTTGACGAGCCTGGTCTGCAAAGCTATGGAGAGGATCATTATGGAACTCATAAACAAAGACATTGGGGACCTACAGACATTGGATCCTACCCAATTTGGCTTTGTCAAGGGCAGATCCTGCCTTTTGAACTTGGTCGACTTTTTTGAAACAGTCACTAAGGCCATTGATGAGGGTAAGGCAGTTCACGCAGCCTACCTTGACCTTGCAAAAGCCTTTGACACAATACCCCACTCGGGCATCATAGACAAACTCACCAGCTTAAATGTAAACTCATATGTCAGAAGATGGGTTGCAAACTGGCTCAAGGACAGAACCCACAGGGTCAGAGATGCTGGAGCTATGTCAGACTCTAAGCCAGTCACAAGCGGTGTCCCACAGGGCTCAGTCCTGGGACCCCTCTTGTTCGGCATTTATTTTTCCGAGGTACAGGCAAACATAGGAGGATTGTGGCTGACAAAGTTCACAGATGACTGCAAACTGGGCGCCATAATTGATACTCCAGCGGACACAAACATCCTTCAGAGAGGCCTCATAGAAACGGATAATTGGTGCCAGAGCCATGGCCTTAAGCTGAACGCCAAAAAATGTATAGCCATACCCTTTGGGAAAAACAAGGTACCGACAAATTACCACATAGGCGGTAATCCATTAAGTACGGAAGAGGTAATCAGGGACCTAGGGACCCAGGTTGACAGTAACCTCTCATTTGACACTCACATTGCCAAAGTGGTTAGGAAGACCTTCTATATTGCCCACCTTATCATGAAGGGTTTCACATCTAGATCAAGAGAGGTCATTGTACCCCTGTACTCTTCTCTTATCAGGCCAATGATTGAGTACAATGCCCCATTTGGGATGTATCTCACCCGACACCTGCAGCAGTTGGAAAGACCCCAAAAGTTCCTCACCAAGAGGATAAAGGGTCTTAAACATATGTCATATGCTGCCCAACTGAAAAAACTCCAGCTCTATTCAGTCGCATACCGCCTACTCAGAGGTGATCTGTGCCTGACGTACAAGGCCATGTCCAATCCTGAATTAATGGACATGCTCCACCTCAGAAAATCCAAATCCATCAGAGCCACGAAAACAAGTGACTTAAACCTCAACACAGAAATAAATAGAACGTGCTGGAGGGACAGATTCATAACCCAGAGGCTCCCTACACTCTGGAACAGAATCCCAGTCCATGTTAGGCACAGCCCCTCACTAACTCTATTCAAGAGAAATCTCGACGAGTGGATGGGAGATCGTAGGTTTACCCCAGAGGTCATCTCTGTGTCACTACTAGACAGAGGCATAGTAAACTAAACCCTAAAAGGGCGTAGTATTCTCATCCTAAGGGGTGGTGTAAGCCACATACACTCTGGCTAGGCTTATAAATGCCCTAGGGCAGATAGCCTAGTACGAACCTATGAACCTATGAACCTATGAACCTATAGATCTGAGTATTTTTCATCAAGCCACAAAGGAACTCCTAATTCAAATACTTTAAATCATACAATTGAAGAACAATGACAACTTACTGAAGCAGAAGGTTTGAACAGAAAGAGAGAGAGAGAGAGAGAGAGAGAGATGAAATAATGGCAGTATTTTTCTGGGGCATGTAAGACCATCTGTATGACATGTTACTTACTTATATCTTCAATATTAATCTGGCATCCTATCTACAATAAAGTACTTTCTACCAAAAGTAAGAAGGGGTAGGAGAGTATAACCAGCATTAAGACATAAGCAGGATAAGGATAGCTTACAAAATCTAATGGGGAAAGTCAGGAAGAGGAAACTGAAAGTATAATTTTAAATGATAGTTTTTATTCCTGTACCTCTGATTTTCTAGAGAATGAAGTTTTAGGAAATGATAATCTACTAAATGCTTATTGTTGGCTTAACACATCAAAAATTGTGGGTAAAAGTTTATTTATTCCATCATTTAATAATGTTATTATCCAACATTTTTCTTCAGCCTTGAACTTTTCTATTGAAAGTCTATGTGAAAGCTATTTAAGATCAAAATCCAGTATTCAAGTTAACTTAAGTCTTGACCAATGGCAAGTTTTGTAGGACATTAGCAGAAATTGTCAGCTTGTCATTAAATCTGCATATAAGGGTAATAAAGTTGTAATTACAAATTTTAAACAATATGCTGAGGTGTGCTATAAGCTTTTAAGTGATGAAAAAGTTTATGAAAGTTCTGATATATCTGTTTGTAATTATGCACTTAAGGAATATAAATTGCTGTTACATAAAGGTTTTCGATTGGGTTATTTCAACCAGCACGATTTGGATAAGAAGTTTTTGGCTGAAGGGTGTGAATTAGCCTCTTTTTATTTACCAAAAATTCACAAAGGTTTACATAATTTGCAGATGCAACCAATAGTTTCTGCTTGTAAATGTTTTTTGCACAATATGGGGATATTTTTACTTGAATACTTATTTACATATGTTCCAAAGACATCATCTTATATTAAAGATACACATGATTTTATTGTAAACATATCAGACTTAAAGTGGAGGAAGAAGTGTACTGGATAGTACTTGATGTGCAGAGTTTATATATAAATATAACACATTAATTTGGTCTTTAAGCCTTACAATATTTTTAGGGGACACATATGTCTCTAATTATGTAGTAGACAATTCAATTTTGTTTAAAAAATATTTTTTTTGTTTTTAATAATGAGGTTTTCCATCAAAAGCAGGGAACAGCTATGGGGGCACCTTTTGCCCCATGTATACAAATTTGATGATGGCTTTCTTCGAGGTGGATTACTTGTGTCATAATGAGTTTTTTTAAAAGATATGTCTGCAGGTATTTTAGATATATAGATGATTTGATTTTCATTTGTCAAAGAGGCTATAATGAGGTTCAATCCTTTGTGGAATCAATTCATACTAATAGATTTGGGTTTAAATTTGGTGGTTTGCAGGTGGGTGATCGAGTGAATTTTTTGGATCTAGAATTGTGGGGCAAGGAAGATGGTTCGATTCATATGAAAGTACATAGAAAATTTGAGGAGGTTCACAGTCTTTTTCCAGGGCCAACCAGCACCAGCATGAGCGTACTGCACTGTGGCAAGATCTTGTTCACCGGGTAAATGACACAGGCATGCATAACCAGACATATGAGCAGGTACGCCATCACTGCAGTGATTTAAATAGACATGTCCGGCGGCATGCGTCTGATAGCCATAGGCAACAGCTTGCCACAGGTGGTGTTGCGCACATACATCGCCCCTCACCAGAGTGGAGGAGCTGCTCCTAAGCATGGTGGCTCCTGGCCTACAGCAGCAACAGCATCACACATGTGCCATCATGGAGGCCGGAGCCACCCAACAGGACGACATGGAGCATGCAGGAAATATGCCCTAGCTGTAGACTACCGTTACCTGTATTGTTAGAATATGCTTATGTGAGTTGTGTACTGTGTGTTTAGCAGTTGTGCTGACTCTTGTGTGCAGTACTGATATTTGGAATAGTATCTCCACACCTGTGACTGTTGACTGTTGTTCCACTGTAGATTAGGACACTCACGGTAGCAATGCCACAGTTGTGGCCACTGACAAACTGTGTCATATTCTTGTAGGTCCCTCTGGTGTGACAGCAGGGCAGACGGTACATGCTGGTGAGTGTGTTAACACTTTAATATTGGTAATGAAATGTGCATGTCATAGGTGAGGTGTAGGCTATGTACACGTAACACACCTACGCATAATGCATGCTGTCCATGTTTGCTGTGAGACATTAATCATCTCAGTAAAGTCAGTAGATGCCTCAATCACATACAATGCACAGTGCAGCAGACATAATTGTGGCAACACTGTACTGCACCTTGGATATGCATAGTTGCTACAGCTGTACACAACAGAACACGTTTATCATACGCAGTACACGAAAACATGCTACATTTGGCATTACCACACACCCGCTGTAAGGTCACACTTCAGTATCCCACATGTCATGCACACACACATGATGTACCTCAGGGGTAGAGGCCTATCATGGGTCTGTGCAACACTCTGCAACACATAACACAGTCATGTTAGGCAATGCTCTCTATTGGGCACCTCACACACCCATGTACAAGGTGTCTGTGTAATTGCGAATGTAGCCATGGCACTGCAGTTCAGGTACAGCATGCTAGGCGGTGGTCTTGCACACATTAGTAGCTGTGAGTGACCACAGGATGCATGTTGATAACGGCACAGGGTACTACAACCCATCCAGTTACAGTGACCACAGTACTAGTCATAGCAGTCATTGCTTTGCACCTCAATATTGTGTGTGTGCAAACATATGCACCTATACACAATATGCATAGCATGTTGTGTGTGGGTTTACATATGCCGGTATACACAATATGCACAGCAGTCGCCATCCAAAGTGTCACATATATGTCCTGGAATGCTAGTGGGTGTATAGGTCACTTGACACACATTGGGTATGTGTGGTGTTTAATGTTGCAGTCGTGTAGCATGCCATGCCATGTCTGGCACCGACATATCTGGAATATGTCCCACACTCACCATAACCACTGTACACTGGCTATGTCGAGCATTGGGATACCTTCACGTCAACATGCACCACTCATCCCATGTGTGTACATAGCATGCATGTGCTACACCCATACCCACTATTATCTGCTATGGACACAGACACTGTACTCAGACATGGATATCTATGTGTCACACAGATAACACATGCAGCCATGTCATGTACACTTGTGAGTGATGGTGCACAGGGCATTGCAGAGCTGATAATACCTGCACAGCAATGTTGTGTCCATGTACACATTGTGTTCCAGGGTGTAACCAATCACTGAACAACTACACAGTTGCATAAAAGCAATGTATACTGCCATTAAATTGGGGCGTCTACACTTGCACTGTATGGTCTTGTGCAACACATATTCTGCATGCTGACACATGTGTGGTGACTGTTTACCTTGTGATACTGACACCCACCTTCAGCCACTGTAGAGTATGTGTTGGATTGCTGGTGTGTGCGTGTATGTGCTGTAGTGAGGAGTGTGTTAGTGTCCATGTGTACATGTGTTCATGTGTGCATGTGTGCATGTGTGCATGTGTTCATGTGTTCATGTGTGCATGTGTGCATGTGTTCATGTGCAGACCGTAAAGTGTGTTTCCTGTCTTCCTCTCACAGGTGCTGAGTTAGGGGTGGCCGAATGCAGCAAGGAACCTGAAGCCACTGCCATGGATAGTGCTGATGATGAGACATGTATTTTGGCACAGGAAGGTTTGACAGGGTCTGTCGTTGGTCCGCCAATCGACAGTACACAGCGTTCAACCCCATCTATGTGCACACTCATACTGTCAATACATCCCTCACCACCAATGGCCATAGGCGAGGGACAGCATACAGTTGGCATTGACCAGGAGAGTGTGGTACCCATGGCACTTGCATCCCCTCATAGCAGCCATAGCCATATTCCTGGAACAGTACCACATAGGTGGAGATCCAGGGGTTCTCAGGGGAGCACCGCTGGTCGTACTGCCCCTGGCAGGCGTGCCCTCACTGGTCTTACGACATCCAGTATGTTCCGGGCTGTAATGCAGGCTCAGGCACGTATGGAACAGTACACCAGGCAGGGACTTAGGGCACAGAGGGCACATTACACCGCTATCAATGACAGCATCTGTGATCTTGCCGGTGCCATCCGGACTTACACCGAGGTCATTGATAGACGTTGGGGGGAGACATTAGATGCCCTCCACAATATGTCTTGCATGAGCCAGGACCATACGGGACGGTTGCGACGTTGATGCGGATGCATGCCAGCAACAGCAACAGCTGGCAGTGGTCGCGGAAATTCTATGGACACCTAGTGGACTGCATGGATTGTGCTATCCCAAATAACAACAGGACTCACTTCTCCAATGGCAGGGGACCTGTCTGGTAGACCCCAGCTATTAATAAGCTGTACAACATCAGGAGGAAGCTACTACATTATAGAGCACTATCACAGATGGGGAAAGCATCTGTGATCTGTACTAGCAGACAGCTATGATCACTCATGTACTTATCTAAGGGCTGCTTCTCATGGACAATTGCACCAGACACGTAGGACTATCACAAGGCCTTCTTCAGTTATGTCAGGAACCTGGGTGGACACTCACTGATATGCTGTCAGTTACTGCATACTGACTAAACTTACCCTGAACCCATTGGCATAGCCAACGTCCTGGCAAACGGGTTCAGTGCAGATGTCTCCCCCCATCCTCCCTAGGGAGTAACTATCCATCCCAACAGAGTGTAACCTCCCTGACATCACACAGTAACAGGTGAGTGCTGCCCTCCCCAAAGCATACATTACAGCATCAATGGGACCAGATGGTGTCCCGGCCTGCATCTTACACAAGCTTCATGACAGACGTAACCCTCACATTACATCACTGTGCAATATCGGAGTTACTACAGGATATGTACCCACAGAATGGTGTACAGCGACAGTGGTCCCACTCCACAGAGTTGGTGCCACAACGGACCACAGACAATATTGCCCTATAAGCCTAGCTAGCCTGTTCTGCGAAGATATGGTGCATATTGTCATGGGACTCTTACACATAGACATCGGGAACCTACAGACACAGTGTCCTACACATTTCAGAGTTGTTGTGGGCAGATCTTGCCTCTTGAACATGTTTGCATTCTTTAGACGGTTAATAGGTCCATCGACATAGGGACGGTTGTACACGCAGCCTACCTGAACCTTGCAAAACCCTTCCACACAATAACCCACTGGGCCATTATGCATAGGCTCACCAGCATCGATATGGACACATATCTCACATGATGGATTGCTATCTGGATCAGGGATAGCACTCACATGGTCAGAATTGCAGGTGCCATGTATGACTATACAATTGCAGGTGCCATGTCTGACTATACACCAGTTACAACTGGCATCCCACATGGCTTGGTCCTGGGACCCCTCTTGTTCAGTATATATTTGTCTGACGTACAGGCTACCACAGGGGGAATATGGCTGACCTTGTTCACACTTGACTGCAAACTGGGTGTCATAATCAACTCTCCAGCTGCCACATGCATACCCCAACAGGGTCTCTCAGAGATGGATGACTGGTGCCTGAGCCATGGCCTACAGCTAAATGCCATTAGTTGCATAGTCATCCCCTTTGGGAATAACAACATGCCCACACATTACCACATTGGTAGTACTCCATTACATATGGTAGGAGTTGTTAGGTGATTGGGGACATGACTTGTTTGTACTGCTGCCTTTGACATTCACGTTGCCAAAGTGGTTGGACAGACCTTCTATATAAGCCACCTTATCCCATATGGTTTCACATCTAGATCAAGTGAGGTCATTGTGCCCCTATACTCATCACAGCCATGCTTGGTTACAATGCCACCTTTGGAGTGTACCTTACCCAAAACCTGCAGCAACTGTACTGGCCACAGAAGTTCCTCACCAAGCAGATGTAGGGACTCACATGGATGACCTGCACAGTTCGGATGCAGTAACTGCAGCTCTACTCAGTCGCTTACCACCTACTCGGATATGATGTGTGCCTGTTGTTTACAGTAATACCCAACCCAGAATTACTGGACATGCTCCACCTCAGGATATCTGACTCACTTGTAGCTACACACTCCAGGGACATATACCTCAGCACATATGTTAATAGGACATGCTGGAGGGACAGATTCTTATCCCAGGGACTCCACTCACTCTGGATTGTGATCACAGTTTCACATAGGCAGAGCCACCCACTGACCACCTACAGGGGACATCTTGATGGCTGTATGAGTGATCGTATGTTTACCCCTGGGATATCTTCTGTGTCCCTGCTAGACAGAGGCACACTAGCCTAAACGTACATGGGCTATCTTGTGTGACCTACTATTCACTGGCACAGTGTAGTAATCTGACAGGGTTGCAAAAGCCAAACACACTCTGGCTAGGCTTGTACATGCCCTAGGGAAGATAGCCTAGTATCGACCTCTGAACCTATGCTTATGTTCGGGATGCACAATATTTATTGCTACTGTTTGCAGGTCTTTATCGCCTTTGCTTTCCCAGTTTCTATGAACAACTTAGGTATCTGCAGAACATGTTTGATCATGACAGGGTTCCACTATATTATATATGTGTCTGTTGTCATGTAACTGTGTGCACAGGGCAGATTGCTGGATAGTGAGAGGTTCCTGATTTAACACATGCAACTGCCAGATATGTGTGGCCCACTGCTGTACTCAGACATGGCCTAAGTGTGTGAGCATGCCCAGTTCAGGCTTTCCATGTTTTGTTGCCTGACATATGTCTCATTTATTCAAGTGTGTGAGCATGCCCAGTGTGACCTTTCAGTATGTTGCAATCTGAAGTACACTACATTTGTGGATGTGTGTGAACATGACCAATATTAACATTTATACTGTGTGTGTTGGATGTCAAGTTCTGTTCTTACTGCAGGACTCACCTTTGTGTCATAACTCAACAGGGATTATGCTGTGCCTGCATGGTTTCCATGAGATACTTTGCATAGACTTATCAACATTCTTTCATACAGGCTAACCACTGCAATACTGTCATGGTTTAGTGGTTCAGTACTTTATCTATAGTGCACAGTATCCTGGGTTTGAGGCCCATCACTGCTTTACATTTTCATACTGAGCAGACCAGACTGCTTAAGGGCCAGTTAAGCAAATATGAGCATGTTGGCTTTTGTTCAGCTATGCCCTACTTAGACCAGGCTTGTCCGACATTGCTGCATATTCACCAACTTTGCTGGACATTGCCCAATATTACTCGACATTGACCACAGTTGTACTAGTTGGTGTGTGCGATTCTGTTTGCATATACTACATGGTGGTAAATGCTGTTTAGCACTGCCTTAATTTGCTTAACACATGGCAATCATGCCTCAGGTGGTGCTGCAGGGCTGCCTATGTCGGATGCACATACTACACTCCCTGTACATGTTTGAAAGCAGGTAGTGTCAACTTGGGCATCCCTTTTACTATATGTGCGAGTCAGAGAGAGGCATCATTTCTGGAGTTCCTACTGAGCCAGTGTATGTGCTATGCATTGCCTCTTTGCTAAGGCCAAACCATACTGGGCATGCCTCCTTCTGCCTACTGGGGCAAGCTCAGGTTGTTCCTCCACTGAGTCACGCTCTGCCTGTGATGACCTTGGCAATGGTGGGGGGCTGTTTGGCCCAGGCCTATGCTGGTCCTGCTGCAGCTGTTTTTGCAGGATCATATTATGTAGCATAGCACATACCATGACAATTTGGGTACATGTAGTTGGTGAGTACTGCAAGGCTCCACCAGATGTGTCCAGGCACCAGAACCGTGACTTAAGCAGCCCAAACACACACTTGATTACATTTCATGTTTGTGCGTGTGCCTCATTATGGGGTTCCTGTTCAGGTGTGTGTGTGTTTCTGATGGGTGTCATCAGCCACGGCTCCAGTGTATAGCCAGCATCCTCCACTAGGTGACCATGTGGGATGTCCCCATTGGTAAATGTCTGAAACAGCTGCGTCAGATGCCAGATATGGCAATCATGGTAGCTTCCAGGACAGCCAGCACACACATTCAGTATTATGCCCTGGGCATCACACACGACCTGGCAGTTGATGGAGGGGAAGCTCTTGCAGTTGAAGTAGACCCTACCCCGCTCGCCAGCTGGTGCTTTGATGCGTATATGCGTGCAGTCTATTGCACCCACTACCTCAGGGCATTCCGCTATTTGCTGGAAGAGACGCATATTGCTGACCAATACCTCACGGGAATTGGGGAAATATACATGATCACCAACATGTGCTGACATGGCATCCAGGAACTGGTGCAGTACCCTGGATGCTGATGCCTGTGATATCCCCATCATATCACCAGTTGGTCTCTGGAAGGTACCGGTTGCTAATATTCTTAGGCCAACACGTACCTTGGTTTCCACTGGGATGGGTTCCCCTCTGTTGGTTCTGTGTGTGAGGTGTAGCCTGCACAGCTCAACAATTTGCTACAGGAGGTGTCTGTCCACTCTATAGGGCTCCACTATCTCCAGCTCATGTAGCCCCTGGTAGGTTACCCTGGGCCTGTACACTCTTTTCCGTCTCCTCACTGTGGGTTGTCCAGCAGCATTTCCATTGTCACCACTCTCAGCATGTTGCATATGTCGCCTTATAACAGCAATGGCAGCCCCTAACATTTCTTTGTCTCAGTAAAGCTTTTTCAGTTTTCACTTCTATTAGCTTCCTGCAGTGTCTCTTGTGAGAAACATAATGGACTGTTGTTTGCAGAGTTTTAAGTGGTAGGCTGTGCTGGGCTAGTGTACTGCCTGTGTAATTGCCTGATTCTGATTGTTTTCACCTGCTAGCTCTGCTAGTACTCACTGGTAGCTTCCTACTATTTGTTGTGCTTCCTATTTCCTTTCTGTTTCCTCAGGGGGCAGCATCGTGCACACAAGCACAAACATGCTCACAGCAGCTCACACATGTGCACACATACTTACATGGACTACAACTTGCTTATTCGGGTTAAACCGCGCGCACACCGGTACAAACGCGCTTACAACACTTTAAACTGCCTTATACATGCTTACTCCGGCTAATACATGCGCACTCACACTTACACGCGCGCACACTGTCTTACTCGGGTTTACAGGTGCGCACACGCATGCATACACGCTCAGCAAGACACTTTGGTGTTATTCATGGCATACACCTTCCATTTCTTGCCTTTACCTAGCCTACCTGTTGACACACCTCTTTCAATAATGTGTAAATGACAGCTGACACATGCCACTCTGCTCCAATGAGCTTCCCTTCTTTCATACATACCCCACTCGTGATGTCACCTATCTTCTACTCTGTTACTCCCCTTATCCTACTCCTACACTCCACTGACTGTGCTCATTTGCTATGTAAACCTACGATTCACTATCCTAACCCTCCTTTGCATAGGATTGCCTACTAATGCTTGGTTACATCTCTTAGACTGTGCTTCCCCCCTTAGCAACCTCTACTCAGTGGCCATGTTGTCTTCAGCCTGCCATTCCCTTGCATTATAAATTAACAATTTAAATAAAATCCACATTTGTGGGTTTAAAATTTTATTTTTCTGTTTTTTAGAGAGCAGCCCGTTTGCGCGGCGCTGCACTACGCTTAAAAAAAAAATATTATTTTTATTTTCATATTGCATCAAGAAACATTGCCAATGGCCATATATTTGGCCATTGGCATGCTTCCTCTACTGGATGCAACCTTTATTTGGAGCTGTCATGGCTCCACTTTGCTATTTGCAGAACGGTACTCAGTTGTCAACTGAGTACATTTCTGCAAATAACACTACTCTTACTCGGACAGGTTCGGGTTTCCTGTATTGCATATCTACCTCATTTGCATGCCTTTCAGCTGCAATTGAGGTAATTTGTATGACCTGGCCCTGTCCGTGTAAGAGCCGTTTTAGGTGCTCTCTTGCACGCCCCTGCAGGCTGTTCCTGGATCGCTCGTCGGACATGATGGCTGCATGGAGTCTTACTCTACTCTTAGACTCTGTGCAAGCCATTGTGAATCCGGCCCAATGTTTCTTTGGAAAGAGAACTTTGCTATAGACCCCATAGGAAAAAAAAAGCTAAGTTAAAGGCCAGGGAAGGCACTTTTCCTTGTAGGAATTGCAAAGCCTGTAACTTCATGTCAGGTTTGAATATGTTTACACATCCTACTACTGGTAGATGATATAGATTTGAGTTCTATGCTGATTGTAAATCAGAAAATTTGGTCTATCTAGCTACCTGTGTATATTGTACATTATTTTACATAGATAAAACCAATCAGAGATTCAAAGAATGTGTTCTCCAACATATTGGAGATATTAGAAAGAAATTTTGTTTAAATGCCCTATACAAACACATCAAGGACAATAATGGTCATTCATTTAAGTTTACAGTTGTGGAGTTAGCATTGGTATTGGAGGGGGAGTTGGTTAATAAGATGGAACTAACAGAGATGAAATAGATAGCTGTTATAGAAGCACATAGATCACCTGGTTTAAATTATACTATACCTTTAAAACCAGTCCTAAAGGCAAGACCATTACATCATTGATAGGAAATGTTTCTGATTGGTTTTTGTTTTTTTAAATATTCTAGGTTGTCTGGTTGTATTTTATGTTAGGGTCTAAAGAAGCATATTTGTGAAAGTGCTTAGCCTGTTTTACAAATAAACCTGTGTTTTTACTTCTACTTCTGGCCTGCGGACATTTATGCCTCGAGTCTTGGTGGACAAATTGAGTTTTTATTTCTTTGTTTATATCAATGACAATCACAAGTATAAACCAGGGCATAATCAATCAAGCATTCCTGCCAACATATTCTGGGATGATTTAATGGAAGTAGAAAGCAAGTTATGATACTTTCTTGTCTCATGTTTGCACAGTGTACGCTGACAATACAGACACATCCTAAATATGACATTGCACTGCAGAATAACAGTGATGGATCATATGTGAAAAAATTACCCACCATTATAACACAGTTGTGAGTGCAACCATTGGAGTGCAAGCATACACTGACAGACTGACTTAACATTACTCTGAAATTCAAACAGCTTGTTTTCAAAATTCAGTAAAGTCATACAGAAGTTGTAAAATGTAAAGAAATATTTATGTGTTGTAAATATGTTTTACTCTCTGCATGAAGCACAGCACTGTCAACCTCAGTTGAACTGCTCATGGCAAAGTATTAGCTCATGTGTAATCATATGTCTCTAATTATGTAGTAGACAATTCAATTTTGTTTAAAAAATATTTTTTTTTGTTTTTAATAATGAGGTTTTCCATCAAAAGCAGGGAACAGCTATGGGGGCACCTTTTGCCCCATGTATGCAAATTTGATGATGGCTTTCTTCGAGGTGGATTACTTGTGTCATAATGAGTTTTTTAAGAGATATGTCTGCAGGTATTTTAGATATATAGATGATTTGATTTTCATTTGTCAAAGAGGCTATAATGAGGTTCAATCCTTTGTGGAATCAGTTCATACTAATAGATTTGGGTTTAAATTTGGTGGTTTGCAGGTGGGTGATCGAGTGAATTTTTTGGATCTAGAATTGTGGGGCAAGAAAGATGGTTCGATTCATAGGAAAGTACATAGAAAATTTGAGGAGGTTCACAGTCTTTATACGGAATGAGTTGCCATCCCCCCATTTAATCACTTCCTTGCCATATAGTGAATTCTTACGGTTAGACAGACTGTAATATGGACAGTGATTTTGATAAAGAAATATCAGAATCTGTGGAAATGTTTATACACAGGGGAAAAAATAAGGGTGAAGTAGAAAATGCTTTAAGTAGAATTTTACAGAAGCATGAGTGAACATAACCAAGAAATTTAATAATGGGTATAGAATGGTTAGTGTTGATGTGAATGAATTTCCTTTTTTTGAGGTAGTAAGAACATCTAAAGTGGGAGATTTGGATATTGGCAAGAAAGATGTATATTTTGTAACTGTTTATAACATCTTGAGTAAGAAGATTGTACAGTTATTATATTACTTTTGGCCTATGCTACTAAAAGATCTTAAATTGAGTACTATTTTAAAAGTTAAACCCCTGATTTCATATAAGAAGAACCAAAGTATTGCAGACATGGTGGTACATACCAAGTTTCAGATACCAGAAGTTCGCATCGGTTTAGTACTTTCAAATGGTGTAGGTTCTTTTACATGTGGGAACTGCTCTATTTGTCCCTATATAGTGAATACTTTTTCTTATATTAATGGTATAAAATTTAAGCCTACTCAAAGTTTTTTGTGGAATATGGCTGGGATAGTACACATTTTAAAATGTCCACATAATAAGTTTTATGTGGGTGAAATTTTAAGAAAATGTAAAGTACAGTGTCAAGAACATATTAGGGACATAACACATGGTAAATGTGAGAATCCCATAGCAGTATATTTTAGAAAACATCATGTAAGTGATTTAAAACTTCTGCGGGGATGTATTTTGGAACAAATACAGGTTCAAAAGGGTGAACCGACAACTTTGAAAGATGAATTGTTATATAAAGAAGCATTTTGTATTTTAAAATATGGTATTTTAAGTCCTAGTGGACTGAATTTTGTACTTAAATGGAGATATCTGATTAATTGAAATATGTGTCAATAATGTAATTGATTTGAGTATTTACTGGATATGTTTTTTCTGGTATTTTATACTCCTTGAAGGCTTTCAGGACGAGGGACTAAAGTGAATAAAATTTCCTGTGGATTTTGTTTGTTTTTCTGTGGCTTTATTTATCTGTGGCTGCAGCTATATTGAATGTTTTGTTTGGTTTGGTGTGGTTTGGTGTAATGGCCATGGATCCTTCAACAAATATTCCCAGGGTTTTTTGTGATGAAACTGGAAATTCTACACAATGTTCCATGGAACACTCTATACTTCATGTAGAAGATAGGATGAGTTACAGTGGTAATTTGGCAGCTAAGTTCTGGGACAAATATGTGGATGAAAGGAGTAAATGCATGGACAATCTCTTTTTATCAGTGGGTGCAAAATCTTTAATTTATCTAATGAGCTGCAAGAATTTTGTAAAAAACTAGAACATTTATTATTTATTGAAACTAATGCCCATTTCAATATTTTAAGTTTAAAAAGGAATATTGAGCTGTATGTTAAACCAAGGGGTCTGCGTGCATTTAAAAGTCCTAGTACCCCTTTTGAAAATTATAATGATGAAGATAAGGTTTTTAAGAAAAAATGGATTGTGGCAGCTCATAAATGTGCATTAGAGTGGGTGGGTATCTTAGTACAGCATGATCAAGTTAAGCAGTGCTGACTTAAAAATGAAATTCAGTCGGTATGCTCAGAATTGACAAACTAGCCGCAAACAGATTTGATATGTTGTTGACTGGTATTAATGAGAAATTGAGGTCCTATGAGCAGGATCTCATTGAAAAGAAGAAAGGGAAGCTCTGAAGGGACTTGCATGACTACGAGAATGATAAGGCTTTCCTGTGGAAGGTAAAAATGCATGCACAGTCTATAGAAGCGAATGGAAGTAAGAAAGAGTCTGCAACCATTTTGATGCTTCTGATAAAGCAGGGAAAACTACGGATTATGAAAGTGAATGGAGTCACTGTCCTCCCTTGCCACCAGCACAGCATCCAGCTGCACATGAGAAGATGTTTTGGAGGACTGCAACTCGATCATAGGAAACTAATGTGAAAAAAAAAAAGAGGAAAACCAGGACAGGGACATCAACAGAATGGAGAGGGTCAACATAAACAATAAAATAAAAAAGGTAGATCATAGAAACTCTAACAATAAGACTTTGATTGCAAATAATATTTTTTTTCTAAATAATTATTTGATTATAAATGTTTCTGGATGTGATATATCTAGTGCACTTGAATCTGTTTTAAGTTTAGTCCTTAAGTTTGTGCCAAGAGTGCTTCCATGTTTACATAATCTTAAATGTGAAATATTTCCTTTTATTAGAAGTTACATTGGTAAAGTTTTTCTTTTAATGGGGAAAGACAGGAAGAGGAAACTGAAAGTATTAGTTTAAATGATAGTTTTTATTCCTGTACCTCTGATTTTGTGGAGAATGAAGTTTTAGGAAATGATAATCTACTAAATGCTTATTGTTTGCTTAACACAATAAAAATTATGGGTAAAAGTTTATTTATTCCATCATTTAATAATGTTATTATCCAACATTTTTCTTCAGCCTTGAACTTTTCTATTGAAAATCTATGTGAAAGCTATTTAAGATCAAAATCTAGTATTCAAGTTAACTTAAGTCTTGACCAATGGCAAGTTTTGAAAGAAGTTAGCAGAAATTGTCAGCTTGTCATTAAACCTGCAGATAAGGGTAATAAAGTTGTAATTATGAATTTTAAACAATATGCTGAGATGTGTTATAAGCTTTTAAGTGATGAAAAAGTTTATAAACGTTCTGATATATCTGCTTGTAATTATGCACTTGAGGAATATAAACTGCTGTTACATAAAGGTTTTCAACTGGGTTATTTCAACCAGCAAGATTTGGATAAGAAGTTTATGTCTGAAGGGTGTGAATTAGCCTCTTTTTATTGTTTACCAAAAATTCACAAAGGTTTACAAAATTTGCAGGGGTGACCGAAAGTTTCTGTTTGTAAATATGTTTTGTGCAATATGGGGATATTTTTACATGAATGTTTATTTTCATATGTTCCAAAGGCATCATCTTATATTAAAGAAACACAGGATTTCATTGTAAAAATATCTGACAAAGTGGGAGGAAGAAAGGTACTGGATAGTACTTGATGTGCAGAGTTTATATATAAATATAACACATGAATTTGGTATTCAAGCCTTACAATATTTTTTAGAGGACACACCTGTCTCTAATTATGTAATAGGGTTAATTCAATTTTGTTTAAAAAATATTTTTTTTGTTTTTAATAATGAGGTTTTCCATCGAAAGCAGGCAAGAACTATGTTGGTACCTTTTGCCCCCATGTATGCAAATTTGATGATGGCTTTCTTCTAGGCTGATTACTTGTTTCTTAATGAGTTTTTTTTTAAATATATGTTTGCAGGTATTTTAGATACATAGATGATTTGATTTTCATTTGTCAAAGGGGCTATAATGAACTTCAATCCTTTGTGGAATCAATCCATAGTAATAGATTTGGTTTTAATTTTGATGGTCTGCAGGTGGGTGATCGAATGAATTTTTTGGATCTAGACTTGTGAGGCAAGGAACATGGTTTGATTCATAAAAAAGTACATAGAAAATCTGAGGGGATTTCATAGTTTTTTACATGGCACAAGTTGTCATCCCCCCATCTAATCACTTCCTTGCCATGTAGTGAATTCTTATGGTTAGACCGGCTTTGTAATATGGACTGTGATTTTGATAGAGAAATTTCAGTGTCTGTGGAAATGTTTATACAGAGGTGATATAATAAGGGAAAAGTAGAAAATGCATTAAGTTGAATTTTACAAAAGGGTTATAAAATAGTGGATATAACCAAGAAATTTAATAATGGGAATATAATGGTTAGTCTTCATGTGAATAAATTAACTTTTTTTGAAGTAGTATGGACATCTAATGTGGGAGGTTAGGATATTGGCAAGAAAGATGTATATTTTGTAACTGTTTATAACATCTTGAGTAAGAAAATTGTACAGTTATTATATGACATTTGGCCTATGCTACTGAAAGATCTTAAACTGAGTACTATTTTAAAAGTTAAACCCCTGATTTCATATAAGAAAGGCCTAAGTATAGCAGACATGGTGGTACATACCAGGTTTCAGATATCAGAAGTTCGTATTGGTTTAGTACTTTCAAATGGTGTAGGTTCTTTTACATGTGGGAACTGTTCTATTTGTTTCTATATAGTGAAAAGTTTTTCTTATATTATTAGTATAAAATTTAAGCGTAATCAATGTTTTATGTGCAATACCGCTGGGATAGTATACATTTTAAAATGTCCATGCAATACGTTTTACATGGGTGAAAGTTTAAGAAAATTGAAAGTACGGCGTCAGGAACACATTAGAGACATAAATGGTAATTGTGAGAATCTCATAACAGTACATTTTAGAAAACATCATGCAAGTGATTTTAAACTTCTTATGGGATGCATTTTGGAACAAATACAGGTTCAAAAGGGTGAACCGACAGCTTTGAAAGATAAACCATTATATAAAGAAGCATTTTATATTTTAAAATATGGTACTTTAAGTCCTAGAGGACTGACTTTTGAACAAATGGAAATATCTGTTTAATTGAAATATGCGTTAATAATGTAATTGATTTGAGTATTTAATGGATATGTTTTTTCTGGTGTTTTATTCTCCTGGAAGGCTTTGGGACTAGAGTGAATAAAATTTCCTATGGATTTTGTTTGTTTTTCTGTGGCTTTATTTGTCTGTGGCTGCAACTATATTGAATGTTTTGTTTGATTTGGTGTGGTTTAGCTTAGAAAATCTACCTGTGGGGATGGAATGATTTTGCAAATTCTTTCTTGTTGCACTATTCATATGGTATGTTAATGAAGTGTTGTAAATGCTGTAAATACTGACTTTTGCAATTAACCATATGACAGGATTGCACAATGTCATGAAATAATAATTTGACCTACTGCTGTAATGGAACCCATGCAAAAACATTAGTCTATGGACAAGGGAATTATCTCAACATGCCACATAGGAATTTCTAGTTCATTCCATTCAGCAGCCTAAGAACTGTTACAGTAAATGTTTCAAGGTGGTGCCTTTAGTCTGCCATTACTCTGTATTGTCATAGTGCAGCATTTGTAAGCACATTTGCATTTAAGCAACCAGACTAGTGTGGCTTAAATTAACTTCTTGAGTTTTTGCCAAAAGATGTTAAATGGCATTCGCCATCATTCACCACTGGTACATGATGACAAGCCACAGTGCAAATACTGAGGCCCAAAAGTAAAGGCTATTCAATGGGCCATTTCTGGACATGTGTATTATACATTTCTGACCAGATTAAATGTATGAAAAAGGAGTTGAAAGGACTGTGGTAGAAATGAAGGCGGAAAGAAGAGGGTAGGACAGCTTTGAAAGAATACAGTAATTTACAGGATGGTGGTGGGCGAGCACCATAGCTGTCCACTTCTTCAGAACATGAATACAGTATTGTACACTCAGTGTCATGACTTTGGAGAAGCACCACTCCAGAGATGCATGACACCAATAGAATAACATTGTATAGCCAACTGGACCAAATCAAGTGTGTCAAGATGACATACAGGCAAAATAAAGAGATATATAGGGGGCATTTTTTGGGACAGTAACACTTAGCTAATGCCTAGATTAAAACCCCTGAAAGTATGCATCCTGCATTGTATTGCCAAAATGACACCATGTCCTGCACTGAACAATGATGTGTAGCCAATTGTAGAGAGAGGAATGTTGGGGAAGGTGCTTGGGAATGAGAGGATCAGGTAGGTATGGTAGGTTAGGTGGGAGGTGCAGAAATAGAACACATACAAGACAGATAAGGATAGTGATGAACACTAAACGTTCAGGGGGCACCATGACTGTGAACAAGTTGAAGACCTCAGAGGTGAACCCAGGTCCAGGTTGAAAACAATGAGAATCTAGTCCTCATGCTCAGAGGTGTCATCACTGTCTCCTGTGTCACTTACCTGGGTCACTGCAGGACATGACATTGTTTTGGCAATGTAATGCAGAGCATTTTTAACACTGCCAATTAGGGCATCTAGGTCCCTCTCTATAATGCCCTTCAGCAGCCTTGTAAGCTCCTGATGGGTGACAAAATCACCACCTCCACTACTATTGTTCCTGGCAGGTGCCACTGGACCAACAGCTGAGGCAGAGCTACCTGATGCAGGTGGAGCAGGTAGGGAAGAAGTTGTGGAATCAATGCTGAATGCTATGACTCAGATGAGCGGATGTCTGTGCTGCCTGTGACAGTGCCACCACAACTACCTATGCATGTATGGTGGGTCAAACTGCAGTGGTTGGTCTACCTCTTTGTGCTGAATGTAATACATTAAAATATATAGATATATAAATAGATAAAGAAAGAGAGAGAGAGAGTGGACAAAAAAGTGAAATAGATGAGAATTTACAGAGCCAAAAACTTTCTCACGGACACAACTAAAACTACACTTGCCACTACTTATCTCCTCCCCACTCTTCTTTATGGTACTGCCATCCTTACTAACCTCCAGGCTTCACAAAAATTAAAACTTGAACAATGCTATAATCTTCTTCTTCTTATTTTGGCTTTTCCCAGTTAGGGGTCACCACAGCAGATCATCTGTCCACTCATGATTGGCAGTGGAGTTTTTATGGTGTCGAGTTGCCAGCCCGGTGCCCAACCTTCCACAGAAGGGACACACATGCACGCACTCACACCTAGGGCCAATTTAGAGTGTCCAATCCACCTACTGCATGTCTTTGGGATGTGGGAGGAAATCGGATCACCTGGAGGAATCCCACATGACCATAGGGAGGACATGCAGACTCCGCACAGAAGGCACCCCAGCTGAGAATCGAACTGGAGAACCTCTTGATGTGAGGTGGCAACGCTAACCGCTGCACCATTGTGGCCACCCTGAACAATGCTATAATAATGTTGTTACATTTACAGCACATATCCCTTTTATAACCCACCACTCTATAGCACTGAAAAGCCTAAATTGGTTAGAACTGCCACATCAAGTAGCATATACACACCTTCTTACCACATATAAAATTATCCAGAATCCATTGGTCTCTCCAGCACTAAAAAACATTCTAAACAACTATGCTCCCAGTTTGTAATTGCGATCCAGTGACCAAAACCTCCTTTCTGTCTACAAATCTAGCAAACCTGATGGGCATTATTTATACTTGTACAAGGTTGCTAAGGCCTAAATTCCTTACCTAAATCCATCAGGTATATACCCTACATCCAGTCTTTCACAACTGATCTGAAAGACTTCCTAGCTAAAATCAGGTTCTGTTCTTGCTCAAAATCAGGACAAACTATATCCCTAAATGTGAACAAGTATCTTTTTATTCCTACCTCCTTACTCCCCCCCTTTCACTTACGTCTTTATTGCTATCTAATTCTCTTCCCTGACTGTCTCTCTAAATACACCATAAGCCTGTTAGTCTTTCACTTCATGTTGCAGTTCCTATTTGTATTAGACTAACATATCTCTTATTTCTCTGCAAACTGTCTAAAATTTCTCTAAATATTAAATGAGTGTCCTATACCTTGTATCGATTCTTAGCCAATGCTTTGATATTATGTCTAATGTGTTATAATGTTTAAACTGCAGATGTTTTGTTTTATTTTTGAAGACTGTAAAATCATTGTTCTTAAAATGTTTTGTAAGCATTTGGAGTTTTTCTCCCAAGGACTCCACTAAAAATGGGCTTCTACCCAGTCAGACTTTCCCAGTAATCAAATGTCAATAAATAAATACATAAACATAAAAACAATATGACAAAAACATAAGTACACCTTGACCACATCTAGATAATAATGGGAAGACATCAATGTGTCATAAAGTCAATCAATCATAATGGTATGATATGACCAATAGAATCATATATTTCACTGTGCCATATCAGGTATCTTCTTTCAAAGTTAATACTTGCATTTGCCAAAATGTGATTGTTAATGTCATGCAGTACTGCTGTTAACATCCTCTAAATAATATCCTGAAAAAAAATTGACTCGTGTGTATGTGTCTGGGTACTGAACCAACAAACAATTAAGCTGATGTACTCATTACCTAATGCAATTGCAAAGAGCTATCAGAGCAGATGTCTGCTTGATATAAAAATTAAGGTGCACCTGATGAAGATGATATACAATAAGGGACTGAAAATATTTCCCTGCCTTGCATTCAGACCTAATATATACTTATCCCATGCCTCTTTGATGTGAGTTAGTCTATCCAGATGCACCACACTGTTTTCCGCTACCCCTGCTACAAATTTACAATAGAGAAAAGAAAATATTAGATATTTGATGGACAACTGCATTGGCTTGATAGTTAATGCCATATTATAGGCAGCTTATGGTCCATATACTTATATAATTTAGGAGTGTTTGCATCTTTAAATTATCCTCCCATCAGCTAAGGAGGTCCCAGTTTTGCCTCTTCATGTCACTGTTGTGGTGATGACATTGCTTCCTTGTGTGTGGGATGCCATTTGCACAGGAGACTGCCTTGACCAAGCTATTCCAAAACACACCCTTATATTGAGACCCAGCATATTCTCCCTGTAGTACCTCCAGCTGTAGCACTTCAAGATGAGTGCCAGAAAAATCCTAGACTCTTCAACACCTCACCTTTTTGCTCTAAATGGAGCGCCATCCTTAACATCTCCTGCCATGTCTGCAGCAGTCAAGCTACAAATATGGATATGACTTGACATCCATTTCAGATCTCCTATGTAATAGCTTGTGCTCAAATATGCACAGCCTTTCTAGTTTGGCAATGAGTGGATCAAGAGGCACAACAGACATTAAAATTGTAATGAGTTTAAGCATGTGAGATGCTCTAACTACTGACACGTGTGCTAATGTCCAACATTGAAATGTTTTAAGGTGTTTGTTATAATCATGGTTGTTTGGTGGAAAAACAGAAAGAACTGTGACATATTTGGCTATTGGAACTTACACACTAGTAAAATTGAGTAGTAACACCTGGGAATCAAACTCATGAGGAAACAAATGATAAACTGTTAAACTTTGCTTATCAACTGTTATTGCCACAAGAAACGTACTTTTTAAGATCGTAATAAGAGGCATACAACTTTAAGAATGAATGTAAATATACTTCAGAGCTACCTGTATGTCGGTGGCTTTACTTAGTCATCTGACTGTAAAAGGCAGTATTTGTGTTTGTAATTACATTTCAGATTCATGTAGTTGCATTACCTGAGTAGTACATGGTGGGTTAGATTACATACATACTTTACAAGATATACTGTCCTAAACACATACTTATGATATGGTATAAATCATAAGAATTGTAAACAATATAGTGCACATCATACCTGTGCATGTGCATTCTACATTAAATATCATCATCATGTTTAACATAATGTACATGCATTATATTGGACTTCTATAGTAATGAAACATTTGTTGCAATAAACATAGATATGATATTCACGTGCATTTACTGTGACATTCCTAATCAAAATGTTGTGACAAATGGTATTCTGACCCCCACTGTAAAAGTGTATGTCAAGTGGATTCAAACCCAGCATTAGCTGTCCTTTTTGTTTAAGCTTACTTCATATACATCTTGCACACAGAGATAGTTATTTGATAGGGGGATTTTATTCCTTGAATACTATCCAGAGTGCTGAATGATGTGCACTGGTGTCAGACTTGTTTGCACTAAAGAAGGTTGTTCAAAATTTAATTTTTTATTTTATTTCCTTAGGAAGTGAAACATGGTTGCTCTCTGCTGAGCACAACACAATTGCAAAAGACATTAGAAACATGGGAAAACATTCAATGAAAATTACATCAATTAAATGTTATACCTAGCAATGACCAGAGCAAGAAATGCATTACAGTCACACATTCATCCTTCTCACATCTTGGAACATCAGAACTTTAATTTCTGGCACACATTATTAGGACTGTTACTATGCCAAATAATGGTAAAGGGGACAGACAGCAGCTCACATCTTTTTAGCAATACTGAGAATAGTTGAATTTCAAAAGGCAACACAATGATATAATAAAATATGTGTAAATATATATTCAGAACACCATCTTTTATCACTTACCTGGATCGGAACCTTGCATCAACTGTCTTTTTTCATCTCACTGGACTTACAGCTTATGTGACAGAGAAAGTTACCTGACAGATGCATTTTCTTCACTGACTACTACCCAAAGTGCTGGCAGATGCACAGCACTGCCAGGCTTGGTTGGGCTAAAGGGTTTACTATCATATATTTGACAGTCAAAGTAAATTCCTACTTTAAATATTGACTAAGAAGTTTAACTCGGAATGTCAAGAAAGTCAGAATGTTGCAAACACACTTTCCGTTGCAAATTTGACCTTTCTTGACATCCATAGACTGCATTCTGACACTGCACATCACGTGACATGACAATGGGCACCCCCCTGCAGATGATATAGTCTGAGATTGCACTACAGTGGGGAAAAGGGTACATTTCCCAATCCCCCACTGTATCATGATCTCTAGTTATAAGATTGACTTCATATGTGTGAATGCACTGTGCATTCAATGAACCAGGATTCACACAAATGAAGGTTCGGCAACATGGGATTCAGCCAACCATCATTTGACGTCCCATGGTCACTGAGCCTTTACTTGAAATTGTGATTTTAAACCATACTAAAGAGCACTGCCTAAACTATATGCTTCATTTTTTTCCCTTTAGGAAGTAAACTGTGTTTGCATGTTGCTGATGGGATCAGAAATGCAAAAGGAAATATTGAAAAATAATAAAAAAAGGATCACATTATCATACTTAATGGATATATGCAGCAATAAACAAAGCTGTTATAACATTAGCATGATGCAGTCATCCTTTTTACATCTGCTTGACCATCACAAGTAGCACTTAGGTTATGCATAGCCAGGATTTCATGCAATGGCAATTGTTCAGAAAGGGGACACACAAACAAAAGAAGGAATTAATTCTTGCCACAGTACATACAATTGCTTACGACATGAAAGTTTACAATATATTGTATAAGTGGCATGATGACAAATAGTGACATATAGATGCTTTCTCCAGCATATGCACATATGTCCACATTACCCATGGTACTATTTTTATGTTAGTACACTATACAAAACCATATCTTACGACATCTGTAGCATATATTATTATTAGTAATGAGAACAAGTGAGTTTACAACAAACACACCTTTGTACCATACAGTCCCATAGACTATAGTTAAGATATTTTGCATCTATCACAGACTTTAGCCTGTTCATTTCTTATACAACATTAGGTGTGAATAGTTGTTCTGAATCTAGTAATAAAATCATTTCTGCAAACTGGATTTGAACCCTGCACCACTTGTCTTCTGTCTCTACACTCACCACACATTTTGGCCCAGAGATAGTTACCTGGCAACTGGAATTTATTCACTTAGTATTATCCATTATACTGATACCATCACACTGGCGCCAGGCTTGTTTGCACTGCAGAGGGCATCCCAAATTAAAATGCTCACCTTTTCCTTAGGAAATGAACTGTACTTCACTGCTAGGGACTGCTGGCAGTCCGGAGTGTGCAATGCCAAATGACATGCAAACAATGAAGAGAAAAAGGGAAAAAGGTGTTACTAAAATAGATGAAACATTATGAAACAAATAGTTACAATGTGCATTTATGCTATTTCCTCAACTTTTTTGTGTTTCAACATGAACAAATGTTCTTTAGACATCATTATGTCCCTACAAACACCACCATATCTGGATTAGAACCCCAGGAGAGCAGGACATTCCAAGACACACTTGAGGTCCTTATCAGTATGTGCCACTCCCCCCCACAAATATATTTATACCCTGAAGATAAATAGGAGGTTACATATACTAAAGAGTCGACATAGTATCAATTGACATTACAGGTGCAACATAACCAAGTTTATGACTTTTATCCTCTGTAATTTGCAGTTAGATGTGTGGATGGCTATAATACTGGCAACTGGGAAGATGATCTTTCCTCACACGATATAAAATAAGAAATGAAGACTGCAGCTCTTTTCTTCTCTTTATTTTGTGAGCATTATTCTCTTTATCTGTTTCTCTAACAACACTGCTATGTGCTTTGCCTCGCAGCCAATATATGTTTCAATGAGTAATCTACTTCTTCAGAATTACAGACACAATTTACTCACAGGAAGAAACAGCTGTCATAAACAATTCATATAAATGTTAGGAATGTTGCTCTCTTAAGTCAGTCAATGCAATCACAACCTTTGTTTTAAGTTCCTTCTTCCTGACACAAACTCGGTAAACTTACATCAAAGACATGACTGTGAAAATATGATTTATACTACAGTCAGACAAATCTTCACACTTCCAACCACTTAGCAGGTAACACTTCTCAGTGCTTATCCTTGCGGAGGTAGCACATGTGCATGCACTCATGTAAGTCCTTATACAATGCTTACATTCCTTGCACTTAGTTCAGATTTTGGAATTCATGAATGCTCATGAGTTCTCACCTCATTTCCATAGTTGCAGTGCTGAGAGAACTAAATCTGGACTATATAAAGGTAAATAACGTAGGTAAGTAACTTGTATTATAGTATGGGAGATTTGGTTCCAGAGAGCTTGATACTGCTACTTGCTTTGAAAACTTGCTGCTGCTTTCAAAACTGACTTGATGCAAAAGTAGATTTCTGTTACAAGTAAATTGTTGTATTTCAGCCTTATTTATGGACTGCAGTTCACAATACAAGTATTGCTTTACTGCATGCATTATTCTCAGTAGCTGGTAGCATAGGCATGTATGTCACAGTTATTTCTTAACCCTGAAGATTTTTTCTACATAATGCTGATAGTTAATTGAAACTTCAGTATTGAAAGATGACCCATTTCTTCAGAAGACTGTTGTATTACTTATTATCAAGATCATGGGTTTTTGCATTATTAGCACAGGAAATTATGTTAAGGCCCTGCTGTCTTCCTGGCTGCATTCCATGAAAGTGAATATGACACCAAAAACTGATAATCATTTTTCCTTGACAGCTGTACATCATTTTTGTTAATGCTGCAATGTCCAACAGAGTGACAGAATTGTTTGTCCTGCTATGAATTTATTATCAAGTTCTTTATTTCATTCTTTTGTATTTGGGGGACAGGGAGTAGAAAACTGTATTAAGTTGTGTGTACTCATAGGAAGTCTTCCTTTTTCATGCATTTTGTGTTTGATGGCTGGATACATGCATGTTTTTTTTGGGGGGGGGGTTAACAACTTTTTCCTACTTTTGTATTTTTTGTTACCTATTATGTTTCCTCTCATTCAGTACTATGGCACCCAAGACATCTTCACCCTGTAAATTGCCAGACACTGATGTTAAGAATAATGTGATTATTCAGGTCTTATGTCACCATGGATTGTACCTCTGAGGGAGAGGAAGGAGGGATATTGGGCGGCACAGTGGTGCAGCGGTTAACGTTGTCGCCTCACAGCAAGAGGTTCTCTGGTTCGATTCTCGGCTGGGGTGCCTTCTGTGTGGAGTTTGCATGTTCTCCCTGTGTTCGCGTGGGTTTCCTCCGGGTACTCCGGTTTCCTCCCACATTCCAAAGACATGCATCTGGAGCATTTCTCCCCGGGCCTCCGCTGAAAACAGGCTCTGTGGAACCTAGTCGGACATTCCCGGTCAACAAATGTTAAATTAAAAAATTAAAAATTAAAATGAGTTGTCCCATGACCGTATCTGAAAACAGGTGGTGAACGAAGTATATGCAGTGGGAAGCTTTGGGAGTACATATTACAAATAAGACATGGGGCTAATTATATAATTATGATGGACAGATTTCAGACAGTTGCAATTCCCCATTAATGAATGGGTATGGGGGGAGTTGTTCCTCCTACTAAGCCAGCACAGGAGTTCCTGTACACTGTCAGAGATCCAGACAGCTTAGTACAGGTTCATGCAAAATCACTGATGTTGGGGCTGACATGGAAGACAACCCAAGTATCAAAAAACAAGCAAGGCTACCAATAAGGCACCATAAAATGAAGAAACCAGTGACCTGGTGCAAAGTGCATAAATATCCACACACAGAGGGAGCCAGCCAAGATAAAAATCCAGTAGTTTTTTTTAAAAGATTTAGTAATTTTGTCCTGCTGTCATCAGGACTTCATCAGAATACAAAAACACAGCAGCAAGTGTATATGCTCCCATTAAATTAAAAGTCAATTTGTGCAAATTAAGTTTTAAAAAGACAATGTAATTTTTGGTACTCATACTCAGGTGTTCAGTACCATCAGGTAGTTTTGTCACAATGAAAATAATAGGTAAATAAAGACTTCCATGCAAAACTTCACTAAATAAGTATACAATTTAAAAAGTATTATATTAGTTTGTTATAAAAACCTTTAAAAACATAAATAAGTAAATAGGTAAGTGATGGTGAATGCAGTATATGAACTTCCAAAATGTTTAAGTTTTGAATGATATTCTTTCTTCAATCAATACATCTTCTAAGAATAAATCTAACTTATGGTATGCGATATTAATTTCATTTCTGGAAACCAGAAAGTAAGTAATGGTGTCATGAAGGATGTGAAACATAATAGTAGAATAGTCAATTGCATCAAATAAAACAGTCCCCCCACCATTGTCAAGATTCATGATTCTGATATTAGAGTTGCAGATTAAATTCTCCAAAACCACCTTCTCTTTTTATGTCAAGTTTTATGACTTGTATAGGGTCTTGTCCATAGGCAGTTCATGCAGGTCTGCCATACAAGCTGATTCAAAACAATTACAAAGTAGGATAGAGTGGGTGGTGGGCTAAAGAGACTTTTTTATATGCAATCTCTTTTTCTTTCTCATGTGTTCTTTCCCTCTCATTGTGTAAGAGGGCCAAATTTAACTTTCTACTAAATAATTTGAGTTTTATAAGAGTGTCACAAATATTAACGTAACAAGAAGGCTCAAATTTCAACCCTTTTCCAAAGATGGAAAAATGGTCTGGGGTAATTGTGACAATACTACACTACTGTAAATGTAAATATGACAACCATTTAAAGTAAGCATCACACCACCATCATATCTCTCTCTCTGTATACATATATATATATATATATATATATATATATATATATATATATATATATAAGTATACAGAACTTTTTGGTAACAAGCAAATTCAACATTCCATCTCCCAATATACCATGTAGTTTGACAATGTGTGGCACAATTGCTTGTGGCAAGTGTAAGGCTTGTAAGTATGGAATAAAAACTTTGCCTAGAATTAATAAGGTTCCTTTTAGAACTTGTGGTCATTTCACTTGTAATACTGAAGGCATTATATACACCTTGAGATATCCTTCAAAAATGTTTATACTGGAGAAACAAAAGGGTGTTTTAAAAGTAGAATTTTAGAACATGTGAGGGATATTGTTAGTAAAAAAGCAGAGACCTCTATAGCTGAACATTTTAGTTAGTTTCATGATGGAGAAAGCAAAGGGCTACTAAGTACTGCTTTGGAAAAATACAAATATCTAGATTTGATGTTTCTTTTATTAAGAAGCAATTGCTTTTAAAAGAATCAACCTACATTTTAAAATGTGATACCCTGTCTCCAAGGGGACTAAATGAAGAATGTAATTGGAGAGTACTTTTTTAATTGTATGATTGTTTAATTGATGTATTTGTATGTGTATATGTGGGCAAGTGTTTTACTTTGTGTTATACTCCTTGAAGGCTTTGACCAAGATGTCACAATTGTATTAAACTTGTTGGGTACACTGGTGGTTGTTTCTTTTTTGCAACAAGGCAATTTTTCTCTCCGTGCATCAGTTTGTATACTGTTCAGTTAACCTGCTACCATGTCTAAAACCAAGGCCTCCATCAGTCCCAATTCCCCATTCAGAGTATAATACTGGGGAATCAAAGAGCCCTATGCCTGATTCCTAAAAGGGATGTAGCTCACAATGCCAAAATTATTCAAAGTTTTACATTGACCATGCACATCAATGTGAAACACTGAAGCAGCAAAGTAGCCCATAGAAACATATGTACT
Source organism: Protopterus annectens (assembly GCF_019279795.1). NCBI lineage: Eukaryota > Metazoa > Chordata > Ceratodontiformes > Protopteridae > Protopterus > Protopterus annectens. Next base: position 801,239,103 of record NC_056727.1, read on the forward strand.
GTTTTGTTCCAGCATTAACTCGAACTATAAGTATGTTTTTATAGTTCCACATACAAGTGGAGGTGTTCTACTCTCATATGGAAGCCATGGCGGGGGGATAGAGGCTGAGGAATGAGCACAGGCTCAATAAGGTTGTATATGTGTTGTCACAGAATTTTAGGGTAGAAGGTTTGCAAGGATAAAATAAGCAAGCCGTAATATTATGCCCATCCTGGTTTATGGATTATGAGAATGCTTGCATGAAAACCATGCTCCCTGTCATGCATGTGTGATGATAGGAGGTACTGCTAGCCATGTCAGGAGAAATAGTACTGGATGTATAACATATGCCAGCACAGCTGGCTGGAATTTTGTAAAGAATTATATGCCTTTTGTGTATTAAACTGATTTGTACAGATGTTTGTGTTTAAAAATGTATTTGCAAAGCTGCTTGTGTTAAAATGTATCAACAGCGCTTCCTGCTGGACAGAAAAGAAATGTGCATGCATTAGTGCAACTGTTTAAATGTATAAATTGTAACAGCACATACTTGGGGTGAAGAAGTTCATCTTAATCCACCTGACTTTGCAAAATATTCTTGACATAAAATTACTTTATGGGGTTAAGCCATAAAGATGTTATCCCTCCAGATTTCCAAATCTATTGTTTTGTTTAATGCACCTGTACCTGACTGTGTACCAAGAACAAAATATGTAATCTTGTGGACTCTCCTAGCCATTGCAAGGAAGAACATTACATCAAACTGGAAATCCAAAGCTTCTCCAACTTTTAAGCAATTCATGAATATGGTGTCAACAGTATCGCAATTGGAAATGAACACTATTAAAGGAAGAACTGAAAGAACTACATCATTATATATAGCATGGCAAAAAGTAACTGAAATACTGGAGAGTAATGACTGTAGCAGATTATAATCAGGAAACAGTTGCATAAAAAGTCAATTATATGCCAACAATAGACACCCTTGTAAATACTTTATTTTGGTTTTAACGTTTGATATCTGTTTAGAGGTTTTAGCCTACCTTTTTAAATAATTTGTAAATACTTCACTGTCATAAATAACCTGCATTCATGTTTTCTTGCTTTTGGAAATGAATAAAAATATTTACAAAAAAAAAAAGATATTCCACGGGAATCATGAAGCTTGCGCCAGGCGCAGGCGTAGCGTAGGTGGAATAACGCCAAATATGGCCATCGAGCGATTCAGGTACGATCCAATTCCATGTGCACTACCAGCATACGCCAGAACTGCGCAGCCCTCGGCATAGGTATGCTAATCACCCCATGCGCAGTGTCACACCATGCAAATGAAGGCAGATAGCAATTCATGAAGTGGTACAGGTGTAGCGTAAGCCCACGGAAATGTAAACCAAAAAACACGTTTTACATTTTCCCAAACAGAACATCAGAGCTATGGAAGCGGACCAGACTCATGTATTAGAAAGTTAACATATGCCAATGGCTAAATACACAGCCAATGGCATAAGAAAAGATGCATGACACCTAAAAAACAACATTTAATGTCATGTCCACAGTAACACACAGTACAATCGCAGGGCATGTGTGCGCAAACAGGAACATAAAGAAAATATATAAAAATGTCATAAAATCGCAATGTAATACAAATCAGGTTTCATCATAATACACAATGGTAGGCATGGAACACCACAACCAAGGTGCAAGGGTTGCTAAGGGCCTGCGACAGTGTTTGGTGTGGTAACTATGAATTAGTAGTCAATGCCATGCAAATGAGGCAGGTAATACTGAATCGCAAACGTCCCGCTGGATGAAGGATGTACCATACGGCGCAGCGCTATAACACCGAGGAGTGGCTCAGAGGAGATACATTACATCAGCAGAGGGGTGTGCCACTGTAGCAGTAAGCACATTGGAGCAATGCAAATCTGGTCTGGCCGTTGCTAAGCAGAGCTGAAGAACAGGGGTGGGGAGGAAGGTTAAGAATCGTTTAGCTGAGAGCACACATGGTGCCCGAAAGCGCATGTGTACGGGGATGAAAACGTGCCCGAAACCCGGTAAGCGGATGCACGCACCGTGAACAATAGCACAAACAGGAAGGTCAGGGGAAGAAAAGAAGGAAATGCCGAAGTAGGGTAATTGGAGTACTACTGAGCAATTAACACCAATCAACTCACGGCGGCCAATCGATGGCAGCTGACAAGTCTGCTCGCAGAAACCTGCAAAACAGGATAGGGGAGGCATTGGATTGCAAAGAAAGGAGGGGAGGCATTGGATTGCAAAGATAGGAGATCTGTCATAGCAGAGCAAAGCAAACCGACAGTAGACCGGCAATAGCACTCATTACGCAAGATAAGCCAGGTCTAGGAAAGTACAAATGAAAGCAGGCTGCTGGATGCATGCCAGAAAATGGTAGGTGGAACGTGCAGAAATGTAAAGGGAAGGTCAAGGGAAGATCAGATCAAGACCAATCAACTCACGGCAGCCAATCGATGGCAGCTGACAAGTCTGCTCGCAGAAACCTGCAAAACAGGATAGGGGAGGCATTGGATTGCAAAGAAAGGAGGGGAGGCATTGGATTGCAAAGATAGGAGATCTGTCATAGCAGAGCAAAGCAAACCAACAGTAGACCAGCAATAGCACTCATTACGCAAGATAAGCCAGGTCTAGGAAAGTACAAATGAAAGCAGGCTGCTGGATGCATGCCAGAAAATGGTAGGTGGAACGTGCAGAAATGTAAAGGGAAGGTCAAGAGGTAATCCACGACAGCCAAATGTAATTCAACACCAAAGGCACCACAATAGTAGTTCCGGTAGTAAAACACATAAGATACCCTGTAACTACGATCGTACATACACACCCTATGACATCATTGGTGTTCACAGCACAATAGTATAAAGTGTGAAAGCACCCTACACACACCTGTGTATTCCCAAATACTGCGCCATTGGTGTATAACACAGGGAACTTTTAAAATGTACATGTCGGGAGCTGCCATAGCTGTGATTCATCAGCATGTGTTAGAGACTGACGGTGTTGTGGAGGATGATGCTGACAACCACCGCAGGCCCCGGAGGAGGAGAAGAGTGTTTAGACCAAGGGTAACCTACCAGGGGCTACATGATCTGGAGATAGTAGAGCGTTACAGGGTGGACAGGGACATCTTACAGCAAATAGTGGAGCTGTGCCGGCAATGCCTGAGAACCAGAAACAACAGAGGGGAACCCATCCCAGTGGACATGAAGGTATGTGTAAGCTTGCGAATACTAGCCACAGGTACCTTTCAAAGGCCAACTGGAGATATAATGGGGATCTCACAAGCATCAGCATCCAGGGTACTACACCATTTCCTGGATGCCATGTTACCACATGCCAATGAGCATATATACTTCCCCCAAACTCAGAAGGAGTTGGCCAGCAATATGCGTCACTTCCACCGTATGGCACACTACCCAGAGGTACTGGGTGCGATAGTCTGCACACACATTCAAATCAAGTCACCACCCGGTGAGCATGGTAGGCGCTACATAAACCGCAAGGGATTCCACTCCATTAACTGCCAGGTAATGTGCAATGCCCAGGGCATTATCATGGATGTGTGTGCTGGCAGCCCTGGAAGCTACCATGACTCTCATATCTTGCATGCCTCACAGCTGTATCAGGTATTTGTCAGGGGGAACATCCCACATGGCCACCTTGTGGGGGATGCTGGCTATGCACTGAAGCCGTGGGTGATGTCTCCCATCAGAAATGCACATACACCCATGCAAGAACGCCATAATGAGGCACACGCACAAACCAGAATCATTATAGAGCGTGTGTTCAGGATGCTGAAATCACAGTTCTGGTGCTTGAACTCATCTGGTGGAGCCTTGCAGTACTCTCCAGGCACGTGTTCCCACATCGTCATAGTATGTGCCATGCTACATAATATAATCCTGCAGAAACAGCTGCAGCAGGGACAAAATGGTGAAGGCCCTCATAGCCCACCACAATTGCCAAGGCCATCACAGGCACAGAGGGATTCAGACCACGAACATACTGTGCCAGCCCCAGTAGGCAGATGGAGGCATGCCCAATATGCCTACAACTTGGCAAAGAGGGAACGTATAGCACATAGTCTGACAGTGCAGGCCCCTACGGACTGACACACCTCTCCACCTGCACACACAGTAAAATGGATGGCGCACAAACACAACCACCTGTAAATTGTAATGTATAGGTGGCTCACTGTGTGAATCCTACATAGGCAACCCTGAAACATTGTACACACAACAGCTATTGGAACATGGAATGTCAACACCTGAACAGTACATGCGCCTATCAGCATATGTTGGTACTGTGTGTATAGGTTCCCAGGTACATCGGTAGGTAGACGGCCGATTGTCATAGGCCATACCCCAAAAGGGGCAAACAGTGTCCGCTGTCGCCACAACATCGAGTAACCAACTGTCGTTTAGTGAAGCAGAGGCAATTGTGGAGCACATGTGTGTAAGCACTGTTCTGCACACACTCAGCATGGAGTCCCTGCTGCTTTAATGAGGGGCTCCACAAAATGTAATCATGGATGTTGTGTCAAGGCATGGGGTGTACCCATGACAGGTATTCTTCACCCCAGCATGCTCCACCTATGGTCGTTTGAAGGTGTAGCACAGTATCGTGTGTGGCTCAATGTGATATACATACCCAATGCCAGAGCACATCCAGTAAATATCCCATGTGAGTGCAGTATGGAGTAACAGCCGTAGTATACTCCACATGCAAAACGATATAACACGTGTACAAATCCCAGATGTCCAAGAGTTAAATGCAGTGACCGTCATGCATGTTCCCTGCCCCACGTCCTGCAAGGGATGTAACGTAACCCCGAAGGCACGAGTAATGCATGTCGGATGCAGGTCATCAGATCATTTTTAGCACACATTAGCGGGAATATGCATTGCCCACTGCTGGTAAGCGACGTTTAAATGCGACTATACGGATATGTGTGATACAGGGCTAAGCTTCTCCGAATATCGCGCAGATCACGGTCAATGATGTCCAGAACAGGTGAAACCAGCATTATTCACCCCTGTACTAATAGCGCCTGCTCTGAATGGTAAAACGACTACTGCCAGGAGTAGAACACGCAATCAAGTATACAATCACCTAACACTATTGCTAGCCAAGATGTACCTATGGTAGGGTTGCCACCTCTTCAAATGACCAATGTGGGACATACATCAGATGTCTGCAGGCCGACACATACACCCGGCCAGTACGAAAATCAGAACTTCACTGTTTTGCCTAGATAAAAGCTTATTCTTGTAATGTTTACTTACTTATTCTGTTTCTATAACATATAGGTGGTTCAGATACAGAATAACTGTTTTATGCAACTATTACATAAACTATTACATAAACTATAGGAAATAAGTATGTCCTAAAATCCCAGGACATTTGCCATGTTTACCAATAGACACAACTGCCCAAAGAGGGACTGTCCCTCGCAAAGTGGGACAGCTGGTAACCCTAACCTACAGCAGGTGTGTAATGTGACAGGTACAGACACAAATGTGTGGAGTCCAGGAAACAGTATACACCGACAAGTACACAATGAAAGGTGTAGCTTGCCTGTCACTTTCCCTGTCAGATATATATATATATATATATATATATATATATATATATATATATATATATACACATATATATATATATATATATATACATATATAAAATACAGATAGAAAGGGCGATAGAAGTGATATATGTTGATATATATGGATTCAACGATATCTGCAAATATATATAGATAGATCAACGACATTCATAACATCTTGGAGGTACAAATAAATAGGATACTGCCAACTATGGAATGTGTAACATACCGACACGCATAACCATGAGGCTGAAAGACCGAAAGAACACAGTACCGGAACAGTACAACCGCGAGTAATAGTATGACAATATGAAGGGGCATTTAGTTACCGCTGCCGGTGTTGTGGTCCACGTAGGTACTGTGTTCAACTGTCTTTGTGAGTGCTGTAGTCTGTGTATGTGTGTGTTGAGGGTGCCGTGTGCATCTCCGTGTGACTGTAATGTGTGTGTGTGTGTCCGTATCATGTGTCTGTTAGTGCCAACTCGGAGGTAGATCATTACGGTAGGTGTGGGTATAGCTAGCCATAGGCATACGGTTACCACCTGTCCCACATTAGGAGGGACAGCCCCTCCCTGGCCAGGTGTGTCCTGACATAAAACATTACAAAGGGCAAATGTCCAAGATTGTAGGACATTATTATGTCCCATATATTATGTAATAGTTGCATTAAATAGTTATGTCTGTATGTAAGAAACATAAATGTTACATTCAATATGATAAGTAGCCAATGTCCCACAACAATAGGTATGTATTGAGGATAAAATTATGTGCTATCTTGTGTACTGACCGTGGCTATGTGTCGGCCTGTAAACACCGCTGTGTGTCCCGCAAGTGTCCAACAATGGCCATATGAAAAGGTGGCAACCCATGGCAAAGAGGTTCTGTTACCAACACAACTGCAATGACTGCAAATATCTGGGACAGAAATACACGGGATAGCTGTCATTTAGACATATCCCTTTACATATCGCTGCAATTCCACAGGTATAGAAGTATCAACCTCACCTGCATACTATATAGAAACCAATTAACAACGGCCCAATGTAAAATCCCGTAACATGTCTGCTAACTGATAGCTCTTTAATTAGGGACGGAGCCCACACACATATACATGGAATATGTAGAAATGCAAGCCCCACAAACCTGTATATGCTACGTACACCCACCGACATCCCCCACACTAGAAACTATAGCAATACAGACTGTAATTACAGCACAAACATCCAGTCAGTCAATTACATCTGCAGCACCGTCAACATACCTTGTGAGAGACACAATTAAAGACACCATGCAAAATTGTAGCCGTTGTATAATGGAACAAACGGCGATGTTACAGGTTTTGTTTGCAATAGTTCGTTATCAGATGGTTGGGATGACAGGTACACCCACATGTTGAACCACATACTCTAGCTGTCACACACAATCCATGGGGGACATGAATCCAAAGTATACTTATCTCTACACATAGCAGTTGCAATTACACACAACAAAACACAATACAGGCTGTCTCCCCGAAGGTAGGACAAATGGGCAATGCCCAAGTGGAGAATTCAATTATACCCCACTGTTGCCACGTAATTGGTGAATGGAGTAGCTGCACAGCTGATGTGCAAGTAATTAGTCACTCAGGAACACCAATTGGTGGCAGGAAACCACATGTTACAGGTATCGACATATATAAGGATGACTTGCCAGACATTCAAACCGTATGCTCATACCATATACCTGTTTAAACAGTGTAAGAGAGATAGAGACGAAAGTCCGGAATGATAACAAGGTATGTAGAACACTCTCCCGGCCCGGCCGATCTCGCACCCTCTCTCCCTTCCGGTAAGTGTATGTATAGCATGTTTTGTATTAATTATTTAGTGTATGTATAGCCTGGTTTGCATTAATTAAAAGTGTCCGCAATGCATAAAGTGGGAAAAGGTATTTATGTAGTGATGTCTTGCTGAGCATACTAACGCTTGTAGAAACTGTGTATCCAGCAGTGGGCCACAAGGTACACGTCACAGACACCACAAGGGATGCTACATGAGGGCTTTAAACAGAACAATTCCATACAACCCGCTGTCAGTGGTAGGGTATGTCCAACAAGTACGTGCCATAGCAGGGGATAGTATATGTTGATATACTGTCAAAGTAGGCATGTGTATGGGCATATAACGACAATGACATGTCTAAGGTGGTCCTGCTGTGCAAGTATGCTTTGCATTATGGGATACTATGTAAAATATGTGTAAAATATGTGTAATGTATAGTATTGTAGGTAGATATGTCAGATATTTTACACAGCATAACAGGCATATCATGCATACCAAAGGTATCATCTATTGGCATGTACAATAACAGGATACATATGGCTTGTAGGCACGGGACATTGTAATAGCATGATAGCTAATCTAAATGGAAGTGCTACCAAGTAAACATGCACAAAGGACATGTAATAGCTTCACAGGTGCATAGTGGGGTACTATATAGTCTGGCAAGTCTATGTGTAAGCACAACTGCAGTGTTCACACCAGTGGCACCTCAATAGGGTAGTGTTCTGTGAACAGCAGAGCCATGTGTTACCTGCACCTCTGCACAGTACAGCCACTGCAGTGATCCCTAGCGTACATGTGTCTCCCAACCACCAAGTGAGGTATCACGTGAACAGTGCTACTGAGTGTCCCTGCGTGATGTACATTGGACTCATGTTCCAAAGCATGGTGAGTGTCTGGTTTGGGAATGTAACCCTCAAGCACATCCCACTCATCATTGCGTGTGTGCACATATCCATGAGCATGTTGCTCACAGTAGCTTTTGCTTATGTCACGTATGTGGAGTATATCCATTAATATTATTGTGGACATGGGCCCGGTCTGTTCTGCAGAGGTCACCCTGAGTATGTAGCATGCAAATGTGTACAGACGTGGTGTCCGTAGTTCAGCCGCATACTTTAACTATTGGAGCTCAATAAATGTAATAGCGTGTTAATGTTGCGGTATGTAAAGCTGTAGCTGTTGTGTAAGGTACACCCTAAACAGGGTGGTGTACCCTTGAATGTGTGTACAGATAAGTGTGGCCACGTAGAAGGATATCCATGCCACAGTGGCAATATGGTAACCACAGGAGTGGGTGCGACATACGTGTGTACTACAAACATGTACAATGCGACATGTATGTAGGGGACTACCACCTATGTGATAGTCAGTGGGTGAATGGTGTAATGCTAAGGTGATGTTCATGCACCTTGTGTCATGCAGCTTGAGGCCATGATATTCATATCGGGTATCTGTCACAGTGACACCCATATGGATGGAGTCAGTATCAGCTGGTGGATCAATCATGGCGCTTTGTATGCAGGGGTTTGTAAAGCTATGCAGGGTAAGTCCCTCTGTGCTAGCCTGTACCTCAGGGTAGCATATACTGAACATGAGGGGCCCTATGACTGAGGACTGTGGTATGCCAAGTGTAACTGAAATGCAGTAGGTACTATGGTATGCTACCTTCATTGTGTATGTCCTGTCCATGAGCCATGTTGCATAACATCCTGAGACATAGGGTACGATGTGCAGGTGGATGTGTATGTTGTCAATACCAGAATGGAGAATAGTGCAGAAAGGCAATGAGAGGACAATGTAGGATGCGTGGACCCCCGTACCATCATCAACTACCCTGGTAACTGTATGAAAAGAGTCCACAAGGTGTAGGGGCCATGCTCTGGCTCTAACAATTCCAACCCGGGTGGCATCAAAGGACCGGAGCCCAACAATGTCTCTGTGAATGATGTCCATGATGATGTGCCCCATAGCTGTGCAGAACAGTCCAGTCAGGTGTGTAGGACTATAGTCCCACTCGTGCATTGTGGCGCCACCTGTGTGGAGTGTGATAACTGTTGCTGTGTGCCATTCAGGGGCCACAATGTATGATACAAGGCTATTACTGAATATGGTGGCCTAGTGGGGAGACATGTCGTTCAGAGGTTTGTGGACATCACAGCCTGGGACTTTGGAAGGTGACATGGGGCCAGTGTCCTAGGACATATAGAGTGCCAGTTAGTACTGCGTAGGTGTGACCGCAGGGACACCGCAATGTTCATGCATGGATTGTGGCCCTGTAGTGAGTGAGAGGGTGTAATGTTAGCATTGAATCCATCTGCCAGCATGTTGTCAACATCACCTGGTTCTGTAATATTCCTGAGTGACTGTTGTATGTGAGAGCAGATGTGGGTATTGCCATTGACTACTGACATACCACCATAATACCTTGTGGTACACCCCGGAATGTGTCGCAGTAATGTTTACATAGCTAGTCTTGGAGTATGTGATGAGAGATCCCGTGGCCCTACCGAGACTAACCAGTGAGCTACCCCACCCATGGGATTGTACACCACTGTGCAACAGCCTCCACCTGTTGTTGTAAAGTATGTCCATGGAACTTGACCACCAGAGTGGCATCTGTTATCTGGTGTGTACCATCAAGGCTCTGTGTGGAATATTATGATCCATGCAGTCATGTACGTGCTAATAAAGTGCACTGGGGTATATTTCAGCATTTGTATGTGCATTGTCCATCTGCACGGGTGTCATGACGTTAACTACCGCTGTCATAAGATGTCTGTAGTAGGTGTTGTAGTACTCATGTACTGTGTATGCCATGAAGGGTGTGGTGCCGGGATGTGGCTAACAAGGGTGATTAGCATATGTTCGGAATCCACCAATGAGGGGATAACCCCAGGTGTGGAACACCAGTCACATGGTGGTAGTGTTCATGTCAAGGATAATGTTGGTCTTGGAGGTGGTGTGTATGGGTTGATCCAGCCAAGTGGAGGTTATGACTCACAGATGTGTGGGTACATGAGTGGCTATCCCAGTTAAGTGTGGTGTAGTGTCAGTCACAGATCAGTAGTAGCTGTCTGAGCCCTACTGTCCAGTACACCAGCAAATGAGGTCCGGTAACCGTGGGGTATGTTGTTGAATCTGTAGCTTGTTACAATGTGTATAGCAGTTCTGGACACAGTTAGCTGCATGTGGAGCACCTCTGATGCATTGTGCTAAGTAACTAGCCAGGATGTGTGTACAACATAGTGGGATATGGGAACACCTCAGCCATGGGTGTGCCGGTCCAGGTATGTGCCTGAAAGGTATGGTCTGTTTATAACCTGTCATTGCAGGTGTGCTCTGCAGAGCCTAGAGGCAGGTCCCAGTCACTGCAAATATATTGAAGTGGTGCATTATAAGGTGTGCCTTGCCTGTGTGCGTCACAGAGGAAGATGCAAGCATTGTGACACATGACCCCATGGCTTGCTTGCCAGTACCCATTCTGCCGGTGACTGTTATTGGAAACTGTGCAAGACAGGCAGTATAGAAGCAGCAAGAGCCTTACATGTGATCTGTACTCCCAGGGCTGACAGGTGCAGGTCATCTGTGCCAAAGCATTGTGTTTGACCAGGTCAGTCAAAGCGGACAGATACCAGATGCCTGTGGAATGACAGCAGAAGCATAGGCAACTGTTGAAGTGACACAGTCAGTCGTTGTACAGTGGTATCGCGTCTGGATGAATGCATAATGCTCCCCAGGGCTTGGCCCAAACCTTCAGGGCTACAAGACTGGTGAGCTATTGCATGTCCCTGCACACGTAGTCTGTGAAGTGGCATCTCAGTGCAGTTACACTAACATGGAGAATGACAGTCACATCATACCTGGTTTGGTGTGGCATGGGTGCATAGGTTATGTTGCAGAACCAGTTACCTGACAGCAAGATGTAAGCAACTATCGCCTTGTGTAGCCTGCTGTGTGGAACTGCAGTGTGACCGCCTACAGAGTCACCTATGACTGGTGTGTTGTGTATGTTATAACACCCTATTGGCTGTATGTGATGGGCACACATGAGTCTGTGGGCTATAAGTTGGTGATGTTGTGTTCCATGATGGGGGCTGCCTCTGGTGCCTACACAGAGTATGAAGAGGTACTGCACAAGTTGTCCTCATATGTGTGGCCTGTGGTGGAGATCATGTGAGACTATGTGATGAGTGGGGTGTGTTGCGAATGTTACACATCATTACATGACTGTGCAGTCAGGGTTGGTGACAGCATTACCCCCAGCAGGGCTGCATAACTGCATCCCCCACAGGCTGTAGTGTCGTATGTTGGGAGGTGAGCATTGAATGTGTACATGAGACAATTGCTCAATTGCCACATGTACAACATATCCATCATATAGACAGGCAATAGCACTGGTACGTGACAGTTGGACATGCCTGTATATACAACCATGTCTCACAGGATATGTGAGTTACGTGTGTACAACAGCTGTTGTACCGTAAGCAAGCTGAAAATTTGAGGACAGCCAGTGTACCTGTGGGAAATGGTGTGGAATGGGTGCTATATTAATCAGTAGCTCATGACATGCTCACAAGTTCTGAACAAGTGCTTAGCATGAACATACAATACAGATAGGGTGTTGGATAATATCAACCCACAAGTGGTGGCGACAGTCATAATGGGTGGAACCGCACTATAACCCTGCTGAGTATGGTCTGCATGCCCATGAACCATTATCAATGTAGATGTTATCAGTACAGATGTACAAGACAGTACGGATGTTTGATTATAAATACCTTTGTATGTCACAGGAGTGTTCTACCAGTGGCCTGTTGACAGACTCACAACTACAAAAGGTGCCAGAGTGACATGTGCATATCATACCAGTGCCAGCTACAGTAAAACAGGGTTAATGTTTTGTACTCCACCCTCATTGTAGCCCATACCACACAGACAGATGTTAGGCATCTGTGTATGTAAGGATGTGAATGGCCATGACCTATGAGCAATAGCTGTGTCAGTGTTGTGAACAACATACAGAATGGGCTGTGTGGGCGAGGTGTGTGACATATGTGCACATTCTGATGGATGATATCAGCATTGTCACCACTAGGTGAACATCCCTGTACCCATTAACTACCACCTAGGCTGTGGTCAACATTATGGACACTGTGTAAGGGATGGTGCTGTGCAGTACACCTCCCTGACTTGGTGATGTCTCCAGGCCCCTTAGGTAGTCATACGAGGGACCTATGTCATGACAGGGTGCCATCCATGAGCACGGAGATCATTGGACAGGCATACACAACACTGGGGTGACCAATATTGGATCACATATCACCTTTAAGGGGTAATGGCCATGCGTGGATGGGCGATACCAGCCTTCACAATCCTCACCACCACTATGCAGCATGCTGTCTGCATTGCATAAAGACATTTGCTACACCATGATGATGGACATGCTACATGTCCATATCCTGATCTGAAATACATACGTCATGGACAGCCACCGTCCTAATACTAGGATCGCCACATGCTGGACAGATCCCTGTGCCATACATGTGACATACTCCTGCCATATCATGCAACCCTGTCCATCAAAGCTGCACATGTCATCCCAGTCATACATGGTGTGATGGCCGCATGGTAGATGTAGTATCAACTGTCTGGATCAGTAATGTGGCACTGATGCACCTCGCGGTGGCATAATGGCTGTCACTTACAGCTAGGAAACCTTGCCCGTACATGCTATGGTTGATAACCATCCCTGCGAATGACGTCCGACTAGCCATTGTCCCATGTCTATCACATGTGCAACACAGGCGATCCGTGGCAGGATGTTGAACAGCTGTACAGTGCTGTGTAGATGTATATGGCAAAACACATGCATGTACAGGTTTCCATGCGTATGTGTATATTGTCACTGCTCAAGTCCATTAAGGCTGTGTCTGTGCTGATTTGTGACATATACACAGCATCAAGGTCAACAGCATTACCGTGGACACATCCAGGCATGTGCAGATAGGTAAGAACACCAGTGCAGGCAAACAGACATGCCCACATCAAGACAGCATTCACATGGAGTATGAACACTGTAATGAGGTGACACACATATATGGTGATGATATCCA